>NC_068982.1:12094107-12096559 GCF_001194135.2 Octopus bimaculoides
GCTCCCGTGCAGGTGGCATGTAAAAAACACCTTTTTGAGCGTGTCCATTGCCAGTACCTCCTGACTGGCCCTCGTGCTGGTAGCACGTAAAAGCACCCACTACACACTCGGAGTGGTTGGCGTTAGGAAGGGCATCCAGCTGTAGAAACTCTGTCAGATCAGATTGGAAACTAGTGCAGTCTTTTGGCTTGCCAGTCCTCAGTCAAATCGTCCAACCCATGCCAGCATGGAAAGTGGACATTAAACGATGATGATGATGATGATATGGTTACAAATGATACATTTCTAAATCTTTCAGAAAGACTTAAGCAGTAGTGATACGATAAAGTAGTTGTATACTGTCAACTTAACATGACAGTCCCAAGAAGGGAATCATCTACTGCTATTTAGCCCTAGGAAGCTGCACCATTTCCTAGGGTGCAGTAGTATGGTTCCTTTCTTGGGACTGTCACATTAAGTTGACAGCATACAACTACTTTAAATATATATGTATGTATGTATACACAAGATGGTGATGGAAAGTTCCTGACTTTGGGCAAAAGAAAATACAGGAGGATCAGTTAATTATGATTTTATGCAGCATATTCCCCTCTCAGATTCACACACTTATTGCAGTGGTCCTTCAGTTTCTCTATGCCCTGTAAAAGTACTCATAAGGCTGAGCCTCCAACTAGGCCTTTCATGATAGCTTTAAAGCCAGAAACTTTTCAGCACCCCTACCTTGTGTATATGTATGTGTATGTATATATGTATGTATGTATGTATTATTACGTACAAAGTATTATAAATTTAGTCATGTAACAGCCAATTCATGTTACTGTACAGTTTCATGCTAATGAACCTTCCAAATGTGGAAAGGTAAATTTGCAATCATATTACATGAACATAAATATATACATACATATATATAATTTATATAAGTGTGTGTGTGTGCATATACATGTGCATGTGTATGTGTGTGTGCATGTGTATGTGTGTGTGCACATGTGTTTCGAAATAAATATTCATTGTAACCTTGTGTGACTATAAATGTTATGGAAGCTTGGAAAGGCATGGACAGAATATTTTGTTTCGCCCAAATTTCATTATCAATTATTTGTTTCAACAGATCAATCATTTACTATTATGATTATCACAGTATTGCATGTATCTGCTGTATCACCAGACTCAGCTACATGTGTCTCAGGTATATATAAACGATCACTCATACTTTACTATTTATCCATTTATTCTTACAACGGTTCCAGTCACTGGGCTGTGGCCATGCTGAGGGCAATATATATATTTAAAAGTTTTATTTCATTATAACACACACAACCATGCTGTATTTATTACGGTCTTCTGCTTATTTTTATTAAGCTATATTTTATCAAGTGGTTAAGTTACCTTTTTAGACACAACACTGGTTTTTCACTGGCAGTGATTGTGTCAATTGCAAAGGTATTAACACAGATTGATTTTTGTTTTGTTGTAGTTTTTGAAAAGGGTCTCCTGCAGTTCAAACATTATCTGGATAAATGAAAACAACAGTGATATAACTTTGCTACATCATCAACATCATGATTTTCAAATCTCTTTCTAAATGAACTGATACAAGGCTTTGAAATAATCTTGTGTAACCTGTATATACATAGCTACATACATACATATGTACATACATACATGCATACATACATACATGCATACATACATACATGCATACATACATACATGCATACACATACATGCATACACATACATATATACACACACATACATACAGGCGTGCATACATATACAGACATACATACATACAAACAAAAATACCCTGTAGTTGATGTAGAAATTCCAATGAAGGAACCTTGGATCTGGGTTAGAAACGGTTCTTTTTCTATTAGCAAGAAATATTGAAACATACATATGTACATGCATACAAACAAACAAAAACACCCTGTTGTTGATGTTGAAATATTTATATATATATATATTTTTTGACCATTCTATTTTATACAGGTAAAGTGTTACATAATTTAATTTAAACTTATTCATTTGACTGCAGCCATGATGGAGCACTGCCTTTAAAAGGTGGTGCTCCAGCATGGCTGCAGTCCAGTGCATGAAACAAGTAAAAAAAATAATAAATATGTATAAATACGTAGGCGCAAGAGTGGTTGTGTGGTAAGAAGCTTGCTTTCCAACCACATGGTTTCGGGTTCAGTCCCACTGTGTGGCAACTTGGGCAAGTGCCCTCTACAATAGTCCTGGGCCAACCATACCTTGTGAGTGGATTTGGCAGATAGAAACTGATAGAAGCCTATCGTATGTATATATATATATATATATATATATATATATAAAAGATAATAAGAGTGAAAAAACTACAGAAGGCTTGTGTTACATGGTTAAAGTATATATTTAAATTATGTCAGAAAAATGTAAGAAAAATGTTAGAAAAATGTTATAAAATCTTTTT
>NC_068982.1:12097334-12105341 GCF_001194135.2 Octopus bimaculoides
TGTTGCTACACAATTTTACTTCATGAATTTTACTTCAGGAATTGACATTTGGTGCATGAGAGAGTTTGATGCAGCTACTCTCATCTGCGCCTCCTGTCGTGAAGTTGGTTCATCTGGGACACCTGACAGGAAGAGGTCCAGCCTTGTCTTGAAGACACCTACATCCACCGCATGCAGGTCTCTCAGGTCCTTCGGGAGGATATTGAAGAGCTGTGGACCTTTGAAGCCCAGGCTATTGCAGTATCTTGTCCTACATCTTGATGGCACATTTGGAGTCCTTGGCACTATGCAATGGCGTCCAGTTCTTTTATTTGTGTAACTTTTGATGCCAAAGTTTGGGACAATTCCTTTGAGGATCTTCCAGATGTATATGTATATACATACACAAGTATTGTAACTACACACATGCAGTTCATGGCCTTTTACCTTTCTCCTCTTTCTGATGAAGAGCTATGTTCAAAACATTAAAAACCCATTCTTTTTTCCACCTTTACTGAGCATCAAGCTAATATATTCCATATGTACATCCTTGTTGTTTTCTTATTTCTAAATTTGAAGATAAAATTTTCTAATAGTGAGATATTCTCTTTATATTCTTTCTCCTGTTTCAACCTGACATATATATATATACATATATATATATATGTGTGTGTGTGTGTATATATTTGTGTGTGCGTGTCTGTCCCCCACTATTGCTTGACAACCAATATTGGTGTGTTTGCGTCCCTGTAACTTAGCACTTTGGCAAAAGAGACCAATAGAATAAGTACTATGCTTACAAAGAATAAGTCCTGGGGGTTAATCTGTTCGACTAAAGGTGACCGCAGTCAAAATGACTGAAACAAGTAAAAAAAATAAAAGAAAAGTAAAAGAATATATATATATGTATATATATACATGCACACATACACACACAAATGTATGTATATATATATATATATATATATATATATATATACACACATATATTTGTATGTATATATACGTAATATATATATATATATATATATATATATACACACACACACACACATATATATACATATGCATGCACACACACAAATATATATATATATATATATATAGACATGTGTGTTAATATATATGTGTGTGTAAACAGAAATTTATATTCCTATTAAAAATATTATATTCCTTCCATATCTGTTGTTAGTGCTTCATTTGTGGAAATGAATCTGAATGCTTTTCTGCTTCAGGATATTGACCTCTTCAAGTCTATTTGTTAATATGGACAAATACTGAGTGAACATTCTGACTGTGAATCATGTTATTTATATTTTATTGCTTTATTTTCTTTAGTAGAATGACACCCATGTGAGTACTAGTGAAGTACTCACAGCTACTCTCTATTTCTGACTGTGTTAGTTCCTTGCTGAAAACAAAAAATAGGGAACCTGAATTTTACAGGAAAATAATATTTGCTCTCATTAAACCCAGGGTTTGTACTCATTGAGCAAATCTACTACCAAATGCATTCTGGTTATAACAAATCTATCTTCTTCTTCTTGTGCTGTAGTGGTGGTCATGGTGGTGTCGGTGCCTATCCAAGACCTCAATTCATGTCATGCAATGTGTCTTTTCCCTCGTAAGATAGTAAGTTACAATATGGGGGAAATTTGGCTGTTATTTCTAGCAGGTGAGACAACTCTGATGAGGCTGCTTTACTGGAACATGAAAAGAAGTGTTTCTTTAAGATTCACTGATAAACCAATGCTTTCCTTGTTTAGTCCCATGTTGGCCCCAGTGAAGAAGACCCTTGATTATAGGCATCCCAGTCACAACCAGCCAGTTGTTTTTCAGACAGAGAATAACCAAGACTATGGTAATCTTTCTTTTGCTTTGAAGGCGATTTAGCTGCTGCTTCTAGTAAACTGCATGATCACATAGAGGCTCCTTCAAAATACTGTTTGTTTGTGAATGTTATTCAATATAGTTTCAACTGATTTTTCCTCATGGAGTTGTTAACTGCAAAAGTTTTCTGCATCCAAAGTACAGACGTTGCTTCCTTGATCCCTTTATTGTAAGATCACTGAAAGTAGCTTTAGTGAATAACACAACTATCATCATCATCATCATCAACAGTAGCAGCAGCACCACCAGAGACCGACCAATAAAATCTTCTTCTGCTGGATTTTTCAGTTTGTTTAAGAGCCTTTTAGATCTGATGTAGTGGTTGTCTTTTGCTTTTTCTGACAAACTGACCTTTCCTCATCATATAAGACATATCTGATGTCTTCGTGGACAACATTTCTGACTGTTCTTTGTGACACATGGAGATCTTTTGCAACTGACCTTATGGACTTTCTGGGATTGTAATCAATGGTCTGTTATAAATTACTGGATAAATTCAGATGTTCTGATGATTTCAAAGCGTTTAGAATGCCTTTTATGCTTTGGTACTGATAATACGTTTCCATCTTCAGTCTCTAGCTTCTTACAAACTTTGTAGACGAAAGATCTGGCAACTTTTAAAAATCAAGATAATTCTAAATCGCTATGCTCAGCCTTCATAACCACAATAACAGCATGCATCTTCATTTCTTGAGTAAGCTGAGGGTCTGCCATTATTATTTTCTGAACTCTTGTTGTCATAACCAATGGAGTGCCAGTTTTTTGGGGTGATGAAACCTTCTCTCTTCTTTCTTCTTCTGCATCAGTGCCCCATTGTCTTACTGTTGCAAAGCTGTAGCAATGGTAAGGGTGAAACCATTTCCCATCATTTGCATATTTCCATGGCATATCTCTTAACATGACACAAAGCCACACATACTGGTGTCAATTAAATTAACACCAGTATTTGACTGGTACCTTATCTTATCAAAGAACGAAAGGAAAAGTTGACCTCAGCTGGATTTGAACTCAGAATGTTAAGAGCCACAAGGAAATATCTGCAAGGCCTTTTGTCTCATGCTTTAATGATTTTGCCAGTCTATTATCCTTGGAAGTTATATTAATTACAAAACACAATACAAATCGACTAAGACCACATCCTGATTTCAGAAAGTGACTCTGAAAATCAACAATAAAAGAAAAATGTCAAATTTGGTAATAATTAACACAATGTGATTCTCATGATTTATTTTATTTGTTTTATATTGCAATTTGGGAATAGTAATATCATTGGTTACAGGTTTCTGATAGGCTAATCATTGTTTCACAGCATTTCTGAGTTTTTGTAATTTTACCCAAAACAAATAAAACAAAACACTTCATTGGAAGAGCATTTGTTTTATTTTCATTTTTAATTTTAATTTTTTTTTTTTTTGCACAATTCTCACATTACCATTTACATCCGCCTCTGATGTATAATAGTGAAAGATACACACAGAATCACTTACTCACAAAAATTGGTTGAATACAGCATTGTAATTTAAAAAACAAAAAAACACTGTTCAATTATTTTACTGTGGTGCTTGCACTGCTTATAACAGATGGTTCTTCCTCTTTACTATTCATATTTTCAACTGGTTGAACTACGTCATTGCATCTTGATTGCCGGTTCTTAACTTTATATCTAGCTCAGTGTCTTCTTTTACAAATGATATTTTATATCTCCTACTCCTACGGCAGCAGATTATTTTTATTAAACAACTAGTTTTGCACAGTGGTTTATAACCCATAACTTTAGCAGCAGATGTGGCTGTTTGGTTAAGAAGCTTGTTTCCCAGCCATGTGGTCTTGGGTTCAATACCATTGCATGACACTTTAAGCAAGTGTCTTCTACTATAACCTGGAATTGATTAAAGCCTTGTGAGTGGATTTGGTAGACAGAAACTGAAAAGAAGGCAGCGAGTTGGCAGAAATGTTAGCCCGCCGGGCGAAATGCTTAGCAGTATTTCGTCTGCCACTACGTTCTGAGTTCAAATTCCGCCAAGGTCGACTTTGCCTTTCATCCTTTCGGGGTTGATAAATTAAGTACCAGTTACGCACTGGGGTCAATCTAATCGACTTAGTCCCTATGTCTGTCCTTGTTTGTCCCCTCTATGTTTAGCCCCTTGTGGGCAATAAAGAAATAAGAAACTGAAAAGAATCTGTTGTATATATGTGTATGTATGTGAGTTTGTGTGTAGCCTTGAATTAACATCACATGATGTAAACGAGCAACACAGCCATACAAGCGGTGTTATTCATTTTTCAATCTTCCACAAAAATCGTATGTGACCATATGGGGAAATTAAAACATTTCTTGGAAACAGGATGAGCATCCAGATGTAGAAAATCTGCCTCAACAAATTCCATCTGGCTCATCCTAGCATGGTAAAGTAGACATTATACAATGATGATGATAATAACAATGATGACGATGATGTTGTTCTTATACTATACCATTCAGCATGTAGCCCCTTTAAAAGATATTTGTTTGGTCGAATATGGCCCCTATAGATTGTTGATGAATAAATCATTTCACCACTGCCTCTTCAAGATCTCTTTCTATTGTTGCAATCATAGGCTTTGTTGCACCAACAGATAATGGCTTAGAATTTACATCAACTCTATATTTAAAAGAGAATGCCCTGAGTTTGTCCTTAGCCTTGCATATGTCCACAACTATTTGATTTTTATCATCATACCCTTCACACATTCTCACCACCCAAATACTGGTCTCTAATTTCCTTGCAAGTTCTTGTTTTTATTTCACAGATAGGGTTTAATACATTTTTCATTAGATTATCACCCTCCCTTGAAGCCACAATATTTAGTATAAGACTTAAAGGTAGCTAGTCACTAAAATATCAACACACATTGTGTCAAGTTGCATTTGTGATTAATGTCATTGTGTGTGCTCTGTTATTGAGCAGAACCTGCTAGTCTAGCAGAATTATTACTCAAAAACATATACACATGCTTTAACCTACTTTGACCTGATTAATCTTTAATAAATTATGACAAGATTGTATTGTGGGGTGTTCATTATAATCTTATTGTTAATTAGGTAAGAATTTGTGCTCATAGGTAAGAATGAACTCATAATAACAGACACCATACATTTATTGCATTAAGCAGTTTCTAGATTACATGTGTACTAAGTATATTATATTATAGAGTAAAATATTTCTGCAAAGATGTATGTAATAATTAAAGCTTTACAATATGGAAAGTAAAAAAATGTGTTCTAGTTAAATCTGTTATGTTATATGTGTCCATTATTATTATAAACATAACAGAGAATAAAGCAAATAGATAGAATGGTGGATGCATGTATGTATGTTGACATTAAAAGACAAAGATAATTCACTTTGTTGAACATGTGTTTTAAGAGTATGTGATGTAAATACTTGTAGAAGTAGATGAAAACACATTTAGCTGAATAAAGTCACTGGGTTCCCTGTAGGATATGAATTAACTTTAGTGTGGGGGTTAAAAGTGCCAACTTTTTATAACACTGGACAAGACTTTCTAGAACCTTCAAAATAAAATTTGGCAGTAAGCTTACATAACTTTTCTCTAATGTCAACCACTGCTTACTGATAATGTCAGCTGATGCTGATTGGTTACTAACATTTAAATGGTCACTCCATTCCATCAAGGAGTTGGTCATGTCTTTTACAATGATATAATCAAGCTGTAGTTCTTAACTGAAGAGCTCTGCTTGTTGGTTCAAAGCTGGCCAATGTTTCATAATAGTATCATGATAATTTTAGAACAGAGTTATTATAAAAGAAAATCAATTTCAATAAATAGATTTTCAGTAAATTTATACATATTACTTTTCACCACATAAATGTCTAGTTTATAAGAGTGGAGTATGATGAGAAAGAGTAATTAACAAACTCAGTGTGAATAATAAAGAGTAACGATCTTAGTGTAGAAGAACGAAGCAGGATTATGCAAATAAATTCAAACAGCAGGGTAATTAAGGGATTAGTCAGTTGGGAGTAGCAAGGGCAAACTAAATTGAAATATAAACATAATTTTCTATTTTATTAAATCAGTGATTGTGTGTCACTGTGAAAGTTATATATTTTAAACAAGAATTTAGCAGCCCCACCTCTAGCCGAACAGTTATTCGGTGCTGATGAAGGGAAATAACCCAGCAATCGCAATACACAGATATTGTTTTGTCCTGAGTGGGGATGCTAAACGCCCTTTTTCGAAAATATAAGAACACAGATAGTGTGTTGTATAGCCAACTGGAGATGATGTTTCCTGGGGCTAAATAGCAGTAGCATTCGTCCTAACCAGGACTGCCACCTTATGTTGGCAAATAATCTTTACTAAACAGAATGTATGTTGGCGAAATGCTTCTCATCTTCAGTCCTTATTTCTTCTTTCTCCCATCATCTTGCCAGCCTGCTCAATACTTCTGAGACCATTAGTTATAGGCTGTGCAACTACTTTGTCAAAACAACTGCCACAATATTTCCTAACAAGAGGCAGAAAAATTAATTTTACATTATGATCCATGATTATATTATTGAGTGAACCTAATATTTTGTAATGAAATTCACAACTTCAGGGAGTCTGCAGCACTCACTTAATAAGGTCCAGAGTATATATATCCTTGTAATATTTTTATTCCAAGATGGCAGTAGAAGTCAACACTGAGAGTCACTCTCTTTGCTTAACAGAATATGGTTTAACGAGGGTTCCCCTCTGTGTATGTGTGTGTACATATATAAATTCATACGTAATATGAGTGTAAGCGCAGACACACACATCACACATATAATTATGACTTACTGTTGACGATTCCCTTGGAAACTAAATGTACACACACACACACACATACAGACATACGCACAAACATATATCAGTACAGTATGAATATACATAATTATTTTTTTGCCTTTATAAATGAAATAATAGTTGATGCATGTGTATTATATATATATATGTGTGTGTGTGTGTGTGTGTGTATATATATATATATATATATAATACATATATATACACACACATACAAATATATATTTAGGTGTATTTGCGAGCATTTGTGTGTGCACTTGCATACCTGCATCTGTATAATTATAAACATAGAAGATCAACTTAAAATCTCCACACACACGATTATATACATGTATATATATACATGCAAAATGTATATATATACATGCAAAATGTATATATATACATGCAAAATGTATCTACCAAAATAATTTTCTTTTCTTATAAATAAAAGAACCTGTGTTTATGTGCATTTTTTTTCTTCTTTTTTTTGTGCACTTTTTTTTTTCTTCTTTTTGCTCACTTTTCACTGGTTGAACTCCCAATGCTGAAACTTTGTCTTTGTGTATAACTTAACATCAGACACTATAAAATACGTAAATGACTTTTCCTTTATCATTTTTTTTTGATTTTTACTTTTATTTTATTTTATATTATTTTTTTTTCTGAAATTTAAAAAGTTCCAAGCACAAAAGTATGGCTATATAAATTACATTGGCTCTTTGTTTGAAACTGTAGTTTTGTTTATACAACATTAAAAAACAAAAACAAAACAAAAAAAAAACTTTCTAGCTGAATCGAGACATCAACTGAATTGTAAAGTCAAACTATTTTATCTCTATTTTATTTTAGTTGTTCTTATATTTTTCATCTTTTACATGTTTCAGCCATTAGATTGTAGCCATGCTGGAGCACCACCATCAAGAGATTTTAGTTGAGTCAATTGACCTCAGTACTTATTATTATATTTATTATTATTATTATTGCTTTTTAAGATTTGTACTTATTCCATTGGTACATTTTGCTGAATTGCTAGGTCATAAGGATGTAAATACACCAATATTGGTTGTCAAGTGATGGTGGGATGAAAAATGCAAACACACAAGGATGGACACACACACATTTATACATACAGTGAGCTTCTTTCAGCTTCTGTTTACCAAATCCACTCACAAGTCTTTGATTGGTCTGAGGCTATAGCAGAAGACACTTGTGCAAGGTTCTGTGCAGTGGGCCTGAACCTGGAACCAATTTGTTTGGCTAGTAAATGTCTTACCACACAGCCACACCTGCACCTATATATATATATATATATATATATAT
>NC_068982.1:12107286-12120908 GCF_001194135.2 Octopus bimaculoides
AGACAGTGTCATGTGACAACTTGCTGGTGCTGCCTACTGGACCCTAGCAGCGGGAAATTTAGACAGTGTCACGTGACAACTAGCTGGGGCTGCCTGCTGGAGCCTAGCAGCAGATATAAAAAGGGGAACTTGACACGACGATCAGTCGGACGCTGACACTCATTGATGCTGCATCGAAGAGGCCAGGGAATAGAAGAAAGAAGACATGCACCCAATACCAGAGCTGAAGACACCTCCGAAAGGAGGGGCCCCGCCACGTCAAAACGGTAGAGGAGTAGGGGCCAAAACCGGACGTGGTTCCTCCTGATGATGTCTTCAGCTAACTGGATCCTATAAAGGAGCTGTTGTGGTAGCAGACCACGAAACATGGTTGAAATTCCACAGGAAACTATCTTTTGTTAAGTCAGTTGTGTATTTGTGTATATTTGCTTAGGCAAATGCACACATGGAAATACACACACACAGAAATAATTCTAAACAAATGTGTCAAGAAATAGCATTTGTGCAGAATTCATAACAAATAAATAAATAAGAATATTATCTTGATTTTGATTTTATAGCAGTGAGGTAATTAGTAAAGATCTATGTTAATTATTACAAATAATTCAAACTGTTGAATAAATTTTATGCCATGAGGTATAAATCTCATTCCACACTTTCAGTTGTTTGATTTACTTCTTTCCAATGTAGAACATCGTTAGTTATCTCATAATCTGCTGTTTGATATTATTCTATTAATTATTGTTTATTGCTGATGTTGGTCATTCAAAATGTTCAATATTAGCAACAACGAACGGAAGCAGCAATACTTGAGGACACTTGAACTCAGAGGTCTATTGGTATATACCTAACTGGAGCTATTGTTAGACATGCTTGTATGAGATATAGCTTTACTTTGTAGCAGACCAAAATAGAATTAAACAAACCGCATAGCAATTGTTTGAAATAGGAATTTTTTTTAAAGCAAATGATATCAAAGATTACAATAAAATGTTAATCTTTACTTTTAAAAAATAAATATTTTGATCAAGTCGTTACAGAATTTAGAGTCATAAATATAATTAACTTTGCTTTTATGATTTAAGTAGTATTATTCTTATTATTAAATTTTTTGGTTATAAACGTTTATGTATAATAATATATTTAAGAATTGAATCAGTTATTTTATTGAAATACTTGAATTAGTTTGCATTGTAGAACAAAATGAACAAACAAAAAAATCCTTCTAAACGCTTTTTTGTTCTTTTAAAATAGAGTTTATTCTATTGTCATGTCTGTTATATCAACTCATTAATGGTAAGGCCAGTGCTAATGTACTTAGTATATAGTCAACCTAGAAATTTCAATTAATTAAAAGCAGCCATAGAGAAGAGAAATATTCATTAGTTTAATGCTGTGGCATAGCAGTGGGATGCAGTTGCGCCTCAGGGCAAGGCTGGATATGAAGAGGCACACAATTTCCTCTTGCTTGTCATGCCTGCTAACTAAAGTGGGGTTTCCAAAGCTGTTTTTATCCCAGAGTGCTGAGAACCCTTGTTAAACCACAGCTGGATCAAGAAATACTGGGGAATCAACACCAAAATTTTAATAAATTCTAAAAAATAGCATGTGACTTATGTAGTAGGGAGTCAGTTTCATCTTGGCAGTACTGTGACAGCACTGTAATGTTTCAGTCCTATTAGACCTCCTCAGCTAAATATAACATTTACCAGTGCTGTCAAACAAAAACGATGACTTCAGTGATACATAGATTTTTCTTCATGAATAAACACTACACAACGGGATGGGATGACTTATAAGGGCTGTGGAAAAATATCCAGGGATGTATTTTGTATGAGATCAAAATAACAAGGTCAATACTTATATTCTTACATCTCTAGTTGTGTTCCTATCGGTCAGCAAGTACCTTATAATTCTTCATTTCATTTGCATTTATGTATGCATTCCTTTTCAATTTCTATCTTGGACTGATGACCAACAATGACAGACTCTTCAAAGTGATTAGTAAGAATTTAAAATGGAATTCATCTGAATGAATCTGTTTTGTTTCTTTTTAGTCAGAGATCTAATAGTTGTGAGATTATATACTTAAGCTTATATGATTATAGATATAATATACATATAAACATTACTGACACAATTATACATATACTTAAAGAAGTCATGGAGTGTGTTCGAAGATGTGAGAAACTACATGAATATTTATGATCACACTTGAATTCACAAGAGGACAAATTAATTGTTGAAGAGAAATTTTCTCTACAAATAAAAAGAAAATTGTATGATATTATCAGGAATATAGAATAATGAAACTAGAGTACATATAACCTATGGAATTGGATGAAAGAAATTTGATTTACTTCATCTGTGAGACTGATTGAGTTAGGAAGTGTTTGCAAATCAAAGGTTTAACGCATGCTTTGGAAAGATAAAGAGAGGAAAAAAAACTCTGTACACAAATGGTCATTTGAGTATGAACTGGCAGAGTTGCAAAAGTACAGGACAAATTGCATTGTAGTAAAATATCTGGCATTTTGCCATCTGAGTTCAAATCTGACTGGACACCTACCCTTGTCACTTTTCACCTTTAATCTCTCAACTGGCACAAAAACACTCTCACCTCAATACTACTCCTCTACTCTCAGCTGAGGAGTTTTGTCATGCAAGTTGCTGGGTGACCCTGTTGGTGGTGATACCACATAAAAAGCAGTGGTGCTGGTACCATGTAAAAAGCACTCGGTACACTCTATAAAGTGGCTGACCGCTGTAAAATAGGAAGGGCATCAAGCTGTAGAAACTGTGCCAAAATAGACAATTGAGCCTGGTGTGGTTCCTGGCCATATCAGCTTCTGTTAAACCATCCACCATGCCAGCATGGAAAATGGACATTAAATGATGATGATGATGATGATGACAACTGAAATACCAGTTTCAGGCACTGGACTGGTGAAATTGTTAGAATGTTGGGTAAGAAATCTTGAGGTAGTTCTGGTCTTTTACATTCTGAGTTCAAATCCTACCTTGCCTGACTTAAGTCATAGAGATAATCCTTTGCTTAGTATAACACCATCACTCCATCCTTGGATGCCTCAAAATGGACTTCATTTTGTTGCGAACCTTCTGACCAGGTCAGTGGAATGAGGATATTTGGTTTCCTGCCACTGGTCTTGGAGGCTGTATAAATGGTTATTAAGCACATTGCCTTCCCCTCCTGACTATGCAACAACAACGACAACAACAAAAAGTTTGAAGAATACCATTTGAGCATGGCTGATGCCAGCGCCACCTGACTGGCTCCCATGCCGGTGGCACGTAAAAAGCACCCACTACACTCTCAGAGTGGATGGCGTTAGGAAGGGCATCCAGCCGTAGAAACCTTGCTAGAACAGACTGGAGCCTGGCTTACCAGTCCTTAGTCACAGTCATTCAATCTGATAAAAATAGCAGCCAAATCTTCCTTAAATCACACCATACCATCCTAAAAAAGGGGGATGACTCAGTGGGCAGCAGATGGAGGGCCATGAGTGGAATGTCGTTGATCATAAACAACAACAACAACAATGAGAGAAAGTAAAGTTGTTGCTGTTGTTGTTTAACTTCAGATCAGCTCTGACTGAGTTAGAATATAATCAATCCAAGATTTTCCGTCCAGGATTATCCCAATTTTTTCAAGTTCCGTAAAATCTAGTTATTTTCCCCACTAAGTCCTTCTTTTTTACAATAGTGGGATGCAATTTGAACAAATTTGACTGCTATTTCTAGCTTGCCCAATATAAAAGGTTCCTTTGTTAGTTCACCCAAAAACAAAATAATCCTGACTAGCTGGCATGTCTGCCAACTGGTAAAATCAATTCTTTATTATTACTTTTCCATATTATGGGAAGGATTCAATAGAGAGTGAAAATTTAGTAAACTTTCATATCCTTCCCCCACAAAATTAAATATATCGATTTAGTAAATCAATGAAAATGACACTTAACTTTCTAAAATTCTAATATTAGGCACAGAAGTGGTTGTGTGGTAAGTAACTTGCTCACCAACCACATGGTCCCAGGTTCAGTCCCACTGCGTGGCTCGTCGGGCAAGTGTCTTCTGCTATAGTCTTGAGCTGACCAAAGCCTTGTGAGTGGATTTGGTAGGTGGAAACTGAAAGAAGCCCATTGTATGTATATATATATATATATATATGTATGTGTTTGTGTGTCTGTGTTTGTCCTTCCACCCTCACTTGACAACTGATATTAGCGGTTCAGCAAAAGAGACTGATAGAGTAAGTACTAGACTTACAAAGAATAAGTCCTGGGGTTGATTTGTTCGACTACAGGTGGTGATTCAGCATGGCCACAGTCAAACGACTGAAACAAATAAAAAATAACAAATTATTTTACAGTCAAGTGTTAAATTTGCTTACTTTACATTTTTTTTTCTGTAAGGATCTCTTTAAATTGGTCTAATCACTTTATCAGTTTCCTTTAATTTTTGATTATGCTCTACTGTAATTATTTCAAGCATTAATCTAAGCTTTAGTCCACTGTATGCTCTGTCACACATCAGTCTATCCACATCTGTGTTGTTTGTCTCTGGGGTACCATCTGTTGCTTATCACACCAAGCCTTTTGATTGTGTTTCAGATAATGTTATGTATATATATATATATATATATATATATATATATATATTTGCTAAGCAAGATTGGATCTTCCACTGCTTATTTGCTACGAAGAGGTTTCCACTCCAGTGCCCCTTTCATTCTCCTTCTATCACTCATTTTTAAACATACATATTGATTTATCAATATTATATTGTTGCCAGGAATATTTTTTTTATTGGATAAAATGAAGCAAAAAAAAAAAAAAGCATAAAGGAAAAGAAAATAGTCTTATGTACATATATACTCTATTTCTATTTTTAATTTGGTTTTATAAGTTGGCATCTGAATCTTATAAATGTCCCAAAAACTAAAACAAATTTTGCTAATAAAGATTTTGCTTCAGTTTGCTCTTTTATTCCATTGATCTGTGAAATAGATTCAGACAATGAAAAAATTATATAATAGAAATTTTCAATAAAGAAAACCTTTGAGATTCTTACCAAATAGCTTTCTATAGGAACTTAATAAAGTTAAACTTTCTGACAAGAGGAGCTGAAATCAGAGACTACTGATTACACTACTTTATGGATATTAACAAAGCTATTAATTTAAATGACAGGAATGAAGAATACATTTAGTAATTAAATGAAAGGGTTTTATCAGACTGGTATTCATCATCATCATTATCATCGTTTAATGTCTGCTTTCCATGCTGGCATGGGTTGGATGGTTCGACTGGGGTCTAGGAAGCCAGGAGGCTGCACCAGGCCTCCAATCTGATTTGGCAGTGTTTCTACAGCTGGATGCCCTTCCTATCACCAACCACTCCGTGAGTGTAGTGGGTGCATTTTATGTGCCACTGGCACAGGGGCCAGAGGAGCCGGCATCAACCACGATTGGATGGTGTTTTTTGCATGCCACCGGCATGGAAGCCAGTCAAAGCGGCACTGAGATCAGCCACGTTCGGATGGTGCTCTTTACGTGCTACTGGCACGGGGCTCACAACTACAATTTCCATTTGATTTGATTTTGATATTGCTGATGTTGATGTATTTGACTCAATAGGTCTCCTCAAACATGGCATGTCGCCCTACGATCCAAGGTACTTTTGAGTGGGCTAGTTATGCGACTTTGGTGTAGATTACAGCTGTGGACTCACTTTATTTGCTGGGTCTTCTCAATCACAGCATATCTCCAGAGGTCTTGGTCTTTTGTCATTGCCTCTGTGAGGCCCAACGTTCGAACATCATGCTTCACCACCACATCCCATGTCTTCCTGGGTTTCCCTCTACCCTAGAGTTTATACAGGCGCAGGCATGGCTGTGTGGTAAGGAGTCTGCCTCTCAACCACATGCTTTTGGGTTCAGTTCCACTGTGTGGCACCTTGGGCAAGTTTCTTGGACCAAGTAAAGCCTTGTGAGTGGATTCGGTGGACAGAAACTGAAAGAAGTCCTGGTGAAAATATCAATGGCAATGTCATCACCACAGAAACCGCCTGCCTTGAATGCTGACAGGAGCACTTCAGCCTTCTTCTCCATCACCCAACTGTCCCAATTAATCTCAGCCTAACCATCACTGCAGACATAGCCACAACCAACAACACTTGGAGACTTGATCTTGTCACTTCCTATGAAGTCAGTGTCACCCTGAAGAAGCTCAACAACCATTGTGTGTGTGTGTGTGTATGTATATATATCTATATTTAAGGTATCTTCAATTAGGAGTGTAGCAGAGTACAGTATTAAGCTCATTCACCCTTAGAATTACCGAATTACTGGTAGTATTACAATATAATTACAGGTCTAGATTTGGGCATTCTTCATGCGTGAAAATAAAATTGAATAAGATAGAGTCAAGAAGAAGGATAACAGTTTGACTGTTATTTTTTAATCACTACAAATGTTTTCATAAAACATAGTTCTCTATATATACAGGTAATTGATTATGCAACCATTTACCTGTATAATGGTATCCAGTTGTATTTCCTCAGGTGATATTCAGTTATTGTTAGCATCAAATTCGATGGGTTTTTTTAACTAATGGAGACAGCAATTCAATATCACTTGAGGAAATATAACTGGATCCCATTATACAGGTAAATGGTTGCATAATCAAATACCTGTACATATATATAGAACTATATTGTATGAAAACACTTGAAGTGATTAAAAAATAATCGTCCAACTGTAATCCTTCTTGTAATTTATCTTATTCTGAGTACCTGATTATTATTTTTTCTAATATATAATTCCTGTACATCACCTCCAAACCTTCCAATATATATATATATATATATATATATATATATATATATATTCTATATTTTTTTTACTTGTTTCAGTCATTTTACTGTGACCATGCTGGAGCACCGCCTTTAGTCGAGCAAATCGACCCCAGGACTTATTCTTTGTAAGTCCAGTACTTATTCTATCGGTCTCTTTTGCCAAACTGCTAAGTTATGGGGAAGTAAATACACCACACCAGTTGTCAAGCAATGGTGTGGGGGACAAACACAGACACATACACAAATACACACATATATATATATATGTATACGATGGGCTTCTTTCAGTTTCCATCTGCCAAATCCACTCACCAGGCTTTGGTTGGCCCCAGACTATAGTAGAAGACACTTGCCCAAGGTGCCACTCAGTGGGACTGAACCCAGAACCATGTGGTTGGTAAGCAAGCTTCTTACCACACAGCCACCCTGTGCCTATATATATATATGTATAGTATATATCTGTATGTGTGTGTCTTTGGGTCTATGTATGTCTCTCACCACTGATTGACAACTATTATTGAAAAAATATAAAATTTTGGTAAGATTGTAATTTTGGTAAGATGCCCTCTTAAAAGTGGATGCTGTTTTAATTATCATGAGAGAACCTGTTATATGGGCGTGTGGTGTATATATAAGCTCTTGTGTTTATATAACTAGCAGGAGATAATCCTCTACCATTGTCACCAGGACATCTGGATTATGTGATTTTGGTCTTTCTTGGCATAGTCAATGGTAGATATCTGTGACTAGAGATAGCAGCAATTTCTTTGTAAGTAATATATGTAGAATCTTGGTGTCTATTCAGGCACTGGAATTGCAAATAGCCAGTGAACTTATTTAGAAATAATTAATTGTGACAGAAGCAGTATTAATACTAAAAGGTACTATTTATCCCCACTTAAAAAGGAATGTTGCACCAGAACACAAAATACTGCATTATTTACTCTGATAGAACCACTCATATGAACTTGTGGTACAGTATCTGCCATTGATGAGGCCAAGGAAGGCTGAAATCATGTGATCTGGTATTTCTGGTGGTGATAGTGAATGGTTATCTCCCACTAGAGATATAAACATGAGTGCTCATGTGCACCACAAGTGCATGCAAGAGGTTCTGTCATGGTACGTAATGTAGTATTTTGTGTTCTAACACAACATCTGCTTTTAAGTGGGGATAAATTATTACCTTTTGCTATTGTTCATTTGTTAAGATGTTTGGGATATTGTGAGATATCATGTAGAGTATGACATGATGGAATATGATATTCTATTTCATACTATCTCCATCTTTGCCTTGACTGTTACAGTCTTCTTTACAAAAACCACTTGCCACTAAATGCTTGAATGCTTGCAATGTTTCTTGTGCTACAGAACATAAAAAAGTATCTCAAGTAGTTAACACTGTTATTATCTAAGTTTATTTCAAACTATAAAAGTAACGACACAAAAATCATAAAACCCATTTATAAAGTATGATGATGATGATGATGATGATGATGATGATGATGATGATGATACACACAAACACACACACACATTAAAATTAATGACTACTTTTCTAAAGAGTAGACTGCCTATGCATTTCAATTAATTTTCAAAACAATCTGAATTTTGGCTGTTCCAATTAGAAACCAGTAACTTTATATATATTGGTATATTGTGATGATTTAAACTAAGTGAAATTTCAAGATAGCCTTTTTGTTATGAAATTTTAAAAGATGACAAATTGATAGAACCATTGGAGTATTAGATAGAATGCTTTACAGTTTCAGTTCTGGCTCTGACCAGTCCGAGTTCATATCCTACCAAAGTCAGTTTCACTTTTCCTTCTTCCATAATCAATAAATGAAGTATCAGTTCAGGATAACTGATTGGCAGTTACTTATTTCAGTCATTAGACTGTGGTCAAGTCATTAGATTGGAACCTGGTGCAGCCGCTGGCTCTCCAGACCTCAGTCAAACCGTCCAACCCATGCCAGCATGGAAAACGGACGTTAAACAATGATGATAATGACATATACAAATGACATTTAGTGAGTAGACACAATATGACCAAGCTAGTACTGAAGTACCTAGCTATGGGTTTCAGTTCAAATCTTGCATCCAGCTCTTTGTATTCTGTGTTAAAATTCTGTCATTCAACAACAATCATCACATAGTGGATCTAGATTATGATAAATGGTCTTCAATGTCAGATGTTACAGCATCTCCATTGGAGCAATATTTTGGTTGCTTTGACAAAACAATTAAACCCTGCGTAGGCATGGCTCTGTTGTAAGAAGTTTGCTTCTCAACCACATGGTTCTGGGTTCAACCCCATTGTGTGGTATCTTGGGCAAGTGTCTCCTACTATAACCCGGGGTTGACCAAAGCTTTGTGATTGGAAATGTATAAAAGATTTAAATATTTTATGAATTGTAGACATATAACAAATTCTGTGTTGGAAGTTTAACAAAACAATTGTAGAAGTATAACATAAATTTTAACAATAAAATCTTGTATGGACCCTCATGGGTCGTATGGATCCTGGTCGAGAACTACAACCTTAGATCATATGTCTGTAGAATTAGAGATGATCTGTTGCAAAAACAACCCCCTTTATGCTATATTTTAGGAAAAGAAAACCTACAAATGTAAGGAGATACAGTAAGTTATAGTTCAATACTGGCATTTGTTGTCTTCTTTCTATATTATAGAAATGTCTTGGTAATGCATAAAATCACGATTCTCTGAGTCTCTCATTGGCTTCTATGTCAACCAGCCCATCATACTTCTTTCACCTTTCTTACCTGACAGAGCTTTCAAAATTTCTGAGACCTATGACCTATGTGTATATATATATATATATATGTGTATATATATATATATATATATATATATATATATATATATATATATATATATATATATATATATATATATATACACACACACGAGATATATGAGTGTGTGCATGATGTGTGTGCATATGTGTGTGTATAAAACATGCTTCGCCTTCTTTCTTATCATCATTTTCAATGAATGCATTGACAATTCTTCAATTTAATTTGAGCTGACAAGGTTCTGCTTTAAGCCACCTCTCTACTTTCTTTAGCTGTTTGCCATAGCCAAATAGATTGATATTCCAGAAATATAATCCATTTACTTAAACTCAACTGCAGAAAGAAACTCTTAGATTTTACTGGAACAAAAATTCTTAGAATTTCTTACAACTGTCCTTGTAACTGCATTCTTCCCACATGCTTATCATTGCTGATCATATCTCTTAAACAGAAGAAATTAAAGCTGGTTGCATATAAAACATACAAATAAGATCACTTCATTTATTCAAAAACTTAATATTGTTCAGATTTAGATTACTTGTTTATCATTATCTTGTTTATCATTATCTTGTTTATACCAATGACAAAATTATTTTCTTATTCTTAAGTGTAACATAGGGGTTAGGTTAATATATCATAAATTGGCTGGAATTTTCATGATTTTTATCCTATATTATTGTGTCTATTAATAACATATTTGTTCATTGATGATCTTTAAAGCAGTATATGCATAGTAATTGAGTCAAATGCCTTCATGTATATCTATCTATCTATCTGTTTGTCTAGCCTATCTGTTTGTGTGTGTGTATATATATATTCCAGTCATTTCATCATACTGAACCATTAAACCCTACACATTTTTTTCTCTCAATTCTTTCTGTAGAAGAGTGTAGACTCAACATGTCAAAGACTTTTCCATTTTTCCTGAGCATTAAACTAATACACCTGCTTGTTGTTCCTACACCTGTCTTCGTCTTTTGTTTTCTGCAAATTTAAACTTATTTAAGCATCGAGAAATGATTCTGTTTTGAGTAAGGAGATGAAATACACAGTTTATTATTTATTGACAGAAGAAATATTGTTTACACATTTCAGTTATTAGAGTATGGCCATGCTGGGGCAAATGAATTGACCCCCAGTACTTATTTTTTTAAAGCTTGGTACTTATTCTACCAGTTGCTTTTATTGAACCGCTAAGTTACAGGGACATAAACACATCAATGCCAGTTTTCAAGTGGTGGCACACACACACACACATTATATATGACAGGCTCCTTTCAGCTTCCATCTAACTTATCCATTCACAAGGCTTTGGTTAGCCTCAAGCTATAATAGAAGACACCTGCCCAAGGTGTCATGCAGTGGACTGAACCCGGAAGCCTGTGGTTGAGAAGTGAGCTTCTTACCACACAGCTATATCGGTACATCTTTATCATCATCTTCATTTAACGTCCGTTTTCCATGCTGGCATGGGTTGGACAGTTTGATTGGGGACTGGCAAGCCAGCAGGATGTACCAGGCTCCAGTCTGATCTGGCAAGGTTTCCTCAGCTGGATGCCCTTCCTAATGCCAACCACTCCGAGAGTGTAGCGAGTGCTTGTTATGTGTCACCGGCACAGGAGCCAGTCAGGCGACACCGGTATCGACCACGTTCGGATGATACTTTTTTACGTGCCATCGGCACAGGAGCCAGTTGAGGTAGTGGAGGTGGTGGTGGGGAACTGGCATCGACCACGTAGTCAGCAGGGGTAGGAGGTGGGGAGTACTGGCTAATGTATATTTTCTATCTCCAACTACATTTACAATAGAACACGATAATCAAACATGATAAACCAGGCAAAAAAAAAAAAAAAAAAGAGAGATAAAGCCATATCAACTCAACTGTTTTCAATCTTTGAAATGAATAGTAAACAGCCTGACCAGGAAAGTCATACAATTGTGTTTGTTTCTGTAACTTTTTCTTATTGTTTTAAACATTATAAATCAACTGTATAACCCTCAAATAAACCGTTTAGAGACAGTGATCTACAAATTTCATTGATGAATGGATTCTAGAAGGTCAAAGTATTAAAATATGAGGATGTAACTAATTCATCATGTTGAAATATATGTAAAATGAGGATATTTAAGTAAATTTTGGCTGTCTAATAAACCTTTCTGTATTAATACTTCATTTCGTAGAGAAAGTAATAAAGAATTCAATAAAACAATCTGATTGAGTAGTAATGACTATGGAAGCCTTCTGTTGTCATAATTATATTGATTAACTGTTCCACATATTTTAATCTCTCTTCTAGTTTTCCTGAAAAGTTAATAAATTTATTAGACTTTTCCAATAAATAATATCAATAGATTACAGAAAATATCTATTGGAAATCAATAATTCATTAAGTGGATCCACTAAAACTATTTCATTTTTAGATTCTATTTTGATTAATTATAAAAACAAAAGAGAAATAAAATCAAATGGAAATATCAAATATACAAGTGTGTATATATACATGTGTGTGTGTGTGTGTATGTGTGTGTGTGAGTAATGAAACAAAAACATTTTCATTAAAAATTAAGCAAATCACTAAATCTTAATTTTACTGATGGGTTTCATAGTAAGTATAAACAATTGTTTTCATGACCAAAATGCTCATACATAATGAACAAAAGTAAATATAAATTTCAATACAATTAAATAGATGGAATTAAATTAAGAATTCATTGGATTGTAAGAAAGTTTAATGATGTCAATGCTGTTAAACATTTTTTTTTTTAATACATGATAATTAATTTTGTCTTTTTCTTCTGTAAGGAAGGAAATGTATAGTGTAAATAGACATATTTTTCAACAGTATCTGAATTTGAAGAAATATGTGGCTTAGATGTAAAGTGTCTACAAAAGTGTAATAAATAATTTCAAGTAACTTGATATGAGAATATGTTTTTCTTGTGGAAGAATCATTTTAGCCATTTAAAAATATACACAGGTGCAGTTATAGCTTGTGGTTAAAGAGTTTGCTTCTCAACTATAAGGTCTCAAAATTAGTCCCACTTTGGGTAAGTGTCTTTTATAATAGTTCAAGGCTGTTCAATGTCCTGTGAAGGTATTCGATAAATGTAAACTGCAGTGAGCCTGTTGTGTATATGTATGTATGAATATTCTTGTTCCATGATTGACGCAGCTTGAAAAAAGTGGCTGTGTTAACATTTCTTTTTGGCATTATGATTGGTCACTGTGTACTTTTGAAATCCTGTGGAATAAAGAAATTCTTTACTTAAAAAAAAACAAATAAGAGTTTATGACAGGTAGAGCATCTGGTTACAAAATGCTACCTCAGATAAATCTTGTTCAAACCCATGCTAGCTTGGAAAAACATACAGTAAACAAAGAAAGGGACACAACTGTTTCATTTTTCTTAATAGTATTGTTTATTATGAAGTATTGAAAAATTCCATTGTGATACAGTGGAATTGAGTCAGTGACAAGGTCTTTTTGAAGCTTTATGATAGATTGTACTATTAAGAAATAAAATAGCAGTGAATGTCACAGTTTTTGTGCATTTTTAAGCAGCTAAAATGTCTCTTCCACATTTCGTTATCTATCTTCTATCTTCTATCTTCTATCTATATATATAAAAATGAGAATGTGTGTCTGTCTATCTGTCTGTCTGTCTGTCTGTCTGTCTGTATGTATGTCTGTCTGTCTGTCTGTGTGAATCCCTAAAACTCGAGAACTACGCAACCAATTTCATTCAAATTTTACAGATGCCTTACTTAGGGTTCCAGTTGTGTTTTAGTAAAAAAAAAATTAACTTCTTGCAGAGTTCGAGCCCACGGCAACATAATATCTCCTCCACTATTTAAGTATTACGTGTCAAAAGTGAAACAAAAACACTCATGTCAAATACTTTCACTTTAAAAATGAAACTATTCT
>NC_068982.1:12121753-12123039 GCF_001194135.2 Octopus bimaculoides
ATGTGGTGCATAAATTGTCAAGTAAATGAGACGCATCTTTACCTCCACTGATTCACTTGCAAAGTGTTGAGTAAAATTATTTCGTTGCAGACCTCCTTTGAGTCTTTTTATTATCACTGCGACACATAGTCCCCAGTTGGTAACATTGATTTCAAGGCCCTCCTAGATGAGAGACTGGCATTTCACTTAATGTCTATGTTCCATGCTGGCATGGATTGGAGAGTTATTAATGTAGAAATATGGTATCGTAGCTACTAACAGTTGAGGGTTGCGTAGTCTAGACGGCGTTTTTAGATTTCATTATTCTCTTTAACCCGGGCAAAGCCGGGTATTTCTGCTAGTAATAAATAAACAGAAATTACAACAACTATTTATTTCCCATATCTGATGTGATGTACCCACCAACATGTTATTTATTGGTCAATTACAAGTACTTGGTCACTTAACTTCCTTTCTGTAGGGCTGTTTCACTGTGACTAGTCATAAAAAATAACAGATTATTTGAAAGACATTTGATTTGACACAACAGAGCATTTCCTGTAATTTGACAATTGACTATGAAACACTTCTGGCTGCTTAAATCTGCCAATTGCTTAGATCTGCACTAGTTTTATACAAAATACACCCCACTCCACCCGATATGAAGTGTATTTTATGTTTAATGATTCTGAAACAGTGAAAACTACAATAGAAATAATTCTCAAAATATATCCAATTACATCATTTATACTGCCAAGTGACTAAAACACATCACTCAAGTATAATTTTCAAAGAAACTGTGTATTGTAGCATAATTAAAAAAAAAAAAGGTTGGGGTGCTTTCAAAGTTTAGTGATGTTTTCTTAATAATACCACTCATCTTATTATTTTTTTTTAACACCCCCAACGTGGCAAGCTGGCTGAGTTGTTAGGATGCTGGATAAAATACTTAATGGCATTTCATCTGTTTTTATGTTCTATGTTCAAAAATTCCACTAAGGTTGACTGTGCCTTCTATCCTTTTGGGGTCAATAAAATAAGTACCTGTCCAATGTTAGGATTGATGTAATGGACTTCCACCCCTCCCTACCAAAACTGCTGGACCTATGCCAAAATTTTAAACCATTATTTAATAACTTTTAAAGTCTCTTCCCAACTGATGCTCATCTTCAACTTGGGCAGGTCAGCATAAGCAAGGTGCCTTTCTAGAGGAGTGAAGTCTTAGGTTTGGGAAAATGATTTAGCATGTGATTTGGGGACAAAAGACAAGAGGAGAAGTCAGTGTTTCAAGTGAAGTGGTATATATA
>NC_068982.1:12123106-12126197 GCF_001194135.2 Octopus bimaculoides
TATATATATATATATATATATATATTTATATATTACTGGTTTAGAAGATCATAAACTGTTGTAGTAGTGTGGAATAAAAATAAAGTTCATCTTTTGATTAATTGTTAAATATTGGTGAACAAACCTTTGTCAATCACCTAGAAGCCCTGCCACTGTTTTTTAGGATACTGCCTTGAATTTTTGTAAAAAAACTATGCCAGTTATTTATTATACAGAATTAAAAGAAATTATAATTAATGTGCTCATCCTGTTTAAAATATAACTGTGTTTCATTCATGGGAAAGAAAACAATTGATCTGATTAAGTTCTTCCCCTGTACTTGAATTTTAATATTTCTAATTTAATGTTAAACAAGCTTAACAATCTTAGAATAATAATCCTTTACTAACTTGGAACATCTCCTCCTTTGAGTGGTTATCTATTAGTTCTTAAATGGTAGATATCGCGCCAATCTATTTTCTGACATGCAAACGAATTCTAGCTTTAGAAAGATCTTGGCAAAATTAAGACACTTGCAAAGCTGTTGAAGCATGCAATCATGACCAAAGCCTTTCACCTTAATTATATCCAATACTAATCAATATAATCTGAGAAGTTTTCTCATTGAAAGTACGATATGTGTACGTATTAACAGCAATCACTTGGGTTTTTCCTGATGATGTGTCACCTTAATTTTCCTTTTCTTTCTTTTTTTTTTCTTTTACTTTCCCATTAATGTATTTTATTTGTCTATCGCCATTAACCCTATCAAAATCTATATGGATGACAGACCTCTTTATTTTTCTGAGTCCTTCAAATCCATTATGCCATTTACTACTATCAGCTATTCCGATCAGATGTACATTTAAGGGAAATATCACACAGGCAGTGTTTGCCATAACCATATCTGTCAAAAGATATCTAACAATCTTGTGACATTTACTGAGGCCAAAAGACAAAGAAAAACTGCTCACCACTCCACTTCACTCCAGTTTTTCATTATCACTTGCAAATTAAAGGGTCTAACAACAATAAAAAAAAAAGAAACAAACAAAAAAGAAAGAAAAGGAAGCAATATCCAGCCAATCCAGGAAACTTTCATAGTATTTATCCTGAAGAGATGTATCAGAAGTCAAAGAATAATGAAAGTGATCGCTCTATATGGTCGTTCTTGACATTTTATTCATTGGTAAAGTGATTTCTCTATAATACATTTATCATGTGGGAGACACCAAACATTACATCTCCATCATCATCCATCATCCTCCATTTTACTCGCTTATTTCAGTCATTGAACTACAGCTATGCTGGAGCACTTCCTAAATAAAGTTTTATTCAAAGTGAAGATGTAGAAGCTGACTAGTATTGTTGCTTGCTACTCAGTAGGCAACAACAACACTGCTTCACAAAGCAAACATCTTTATGTGGTGTACATTGTTTCACTGTTGTGTCATTGATTTTCTATTTAAAAAACAAAAAAAAGTCACTAAGCTTTGTTTAAGTTTTTTTATTGTTTCAGCAGTGACTTAATTTCAACAGTAAATTTCAAATGGAATTCAACTCAAAATTTTGAATATAAAATTAAATCAGTAGACACATAATTATAAAACCAATTTAGATATGATAGCCTTCAATCTAATTGTTTTTTTTTTTTTTTTCCTTTGTATTTGTTTTCAAGACTGAAACAGCTCCCTATTAAATATATTCATACTGTTTATCAAATAAAATAAATTAGATGTAGATTTCTTTCAGCTTTATTGTCGTTATATTTATTTCTTGTTTGCATTTTTTCCCCCCCTGACATATTGCAAATAAAAATTACAAGGTTTCACTGTCAGCTGTTTACTCCTCTTTCCTATGAATCAGCTCTGCCTATAAATGTCTGGATCGGTTTTGCCTCTTGCTGTAGCATTAACTGTAAATCCCAGTTTGTCAATATACATATGTGACATAAGGGGGAAATAATAAACTTAACACACAAAATGCTGCCTATCCAATTTTATTGTTTCTATTAAAGAATCAGTAGAAGTTATGTCAAGTTCCTCAAATATTACCTCTGATAAATATATATATATACATATATATATATATATATATATATGTGAGAATGTACGAAAAAACAACAGACGAGGACAGGTAGTGTAAATAACAAAAGGATGTATTAGTATGACGCTCGGGAATAAGGAAAGTCTTTGACGTTTCGAGCTACGCTCTTCAACAGAAAGAATACGGAGACAAGGAGAAAAACACGGAGAAAAAAAATTGAATAGTGTTCAGTCAACGGTCAATCATAATAATATATATATATATATATATATATATATATATACATACACACACACACACACACACACACACATATATATACATACACATACATATGTATGTATATATATATTTGTATGTATGTATATTTAACGATTTTGGTAAAATTAGTTGATTTTTAAAAAATTTTATTCCACCCTCCCACACATTCTAAATTGATAAAAATTCTTGTTTTTCTATTTTATTTGTTGCAAGTCAGAGCAATCATATTTATTTTGATTATGTTGATATTTTGTTTAAAGATGTTATATAGCTTCAATTGGCTGTTTAAAGAATTTCTTTCGATTTCTGAAGCCTATTTTATTTTAGGCAATGCAATTCCTTTGAAATCTCCTTAAAACGTTAGTTTGTTTGCTATGCATATAAGTACAAATGTTATGTTTATCTTCCTGTTTTCTTTCTTTTTGATAAGAGTTCAATGAACACAGTTGTTATGTTTGATAAGATAAAGTTTGTAGTCAGAGACAAGTTTCAACAACCCCCCCTGCCTCTCTCTCCTCTCTGTGTGTCTCTCCTGACATTATCCTAACATGTAATTTAGATTTGTCATTTAAATGTATCTTACAGAAATGAATAATGATACTAGCTTTCAAATTTTTCTTTACATCTAGCACTTATTATCAGCGAAAACACACTTTTTAGAAAACAACTGAGGAAAATACCAGCTCTGCCAAATTAATCTTGTTCATACATTATAACACACACACATGTGTGTGCATACATATACGTATATATATATATATGTATATATATATATATATATATATATATATATATATATATATAT
>NC_068982.1:12126534-12127901 GCF_001194135.2 Octopus bimaculoides
CATTACCACCACCACCACTACTACCATCTCCATCACCACCACCTCACTACCACCACCACCACTACTACCATCACCACCACCACCACCACCACCACCACCACCACCACTACAACTACTGTCAGCTGGGCTGCTAAAGCTATTTGCAACCACAGCAGTAATTGTCATTAATGCCACCATAGTCACCCCTGCTATTATCAGTAATACAATTACCACCATTGCTATGACCAAGATCACCAAGCTTGTGTCTTGCTCTAATTTTCACTCAGAAAAGAGAATAATTGCATTTTTAAAGCGTCGTAATGGATTTCAGAATAAAGGCTGTAACACACAACTTGAAATCATTGATTGAATGGGTTATTTTTATGTTTTGCTTCAGTTGATATGTTATTATTAAACAAATAAGAAAGATCAAAGCTTTGCCATTATTTTCTTTAAATGTTATTATTCTCATTCCCGTTGTCAAATTACTCATTATCCAGCAGGAATCGATATTTGAATATTTCTCTTCCTATTTTTACCTGGAAATGCTGCTCACCTTACAAGATGAACAGAGAAGTTAAATATTAAGCCTACCTGCTTAAGCTTAGTTGTTTGAACGTTTGTTATTTAGTTAGCTTTGTAGCTTTAGAAAGGAAGATGTTGTTAGCCCATTGTATCTAAGATGTGGAATGTAGGAAGAATTTATTCACAGCAATCATCAAAGCTGAACCAGATAATTTCCTGAATATATCACAAACATATATATTAACAATATTATAAGAAAACATCTTTTTAGGCAGCAAGCAAGCAAGCAACTTCTAGAAGTCACTAACAATCACCATTAAAAGATTAAAAATTAGATTTCAGTTTGGTTTCAAATTTATCAAGGAAGTCATTTTTATATCAATTTATGAAAAATGTACAAGAGTTATATATTTGTGAAATTAATTTGTATTTCAACTACTGTAGGTTTGTAAGATAGGTATAATTTAGAAGATAAAAATGCCTGATTTAGTTCACATGACAAAGTAACCAAATTATTAAATCTTAAAAGTGAAATTCTTAAGAGTGTTTTTTTTTTTATATGTATATATATATATATATGAAAGCACTTGTAATGTTGCTACTTTGAATAAGTATATTAAAATCTCTAAATATATTAATCAGAAAGTATAAAGGTTTATATTCAAATGTAGCATAGCAATATTAATTCCAGCTACTTTTGTATCTATACGGATTTTAAGGCAGCTTTTGATTCTAAGGAATATTTTAAAAATATATTACCTGAACTATTTTCTTTTCACACTATGCACATGTTGTGTGCATGTGTAAATATGTATGTATGGATGTGTGTGTGTGTGTGTGTGTGTGTGTGTGTGTGTGTGTGT
>NC_068982.1:12127941-12137952 GCF_001194135.2 Octopus bimaculoides
TATATATATATATATATATATATATATATATATATATATATTATCGGAAAATGTATAGTATTAAATATCCATCACGGCTGGTCTTACCAATCGGTTTCATGTCAAGAATACAATAGAGTGTTAGGTAACAAACCGATTATAAAACTTTATGCTCATCAGAGTTAGCCGATATGGAAGGGAATATGGCGACTGCTCTATATTGACAATAGTGAGCAGTCGCCATGTTCACTTCTATATCAGCTAACTCTGATGAGCGTAAATTTATATAATCGGTTTGTTATCTAACATTCCATTGTATTCTTTACACGAAACCAATTAGTAAGACCAGCCATGATGGATATTTAATCCTATACATTTTGGGATAATATACCCACTCTACTGATAGACATACAAGTGCATCTTTTCCCTAACTTATGATCTTTTAGACGACTCACATGCATACACACACACACACACACACACACACACACACACACACACACACATATATATATATATATATATATGAGCAGGTGTAGCTGTGTGGCTAAAAGCTCACTTTAAAACTTTGTGCCATAGCATAGTGTAAAAATAGAAATAAATTTACACACATGGAAAATGATCAAACCTTTTGTTTCACTGTGCCACTGTGTTATTTTGACCAGAAAGTAGGAAATAATATGATTTCAACTTCAGACATTTCATAATCCATTACTATGACCTCCTGCTTATGCGAGACTGCAACACCAATTTACGTGTTGACTTCTTTGGACTGTGAGTGATCCAATGGCGAATGTCCTGAATAACTTCCAGCATTCAAACCGTAGGGTCTCTTTGTTTTGGGGCATTGTGCATTGACCCTGTAGGGCACTGCTTCTTACTTAGAAACACACTTCAAAAATGCCATGTGTTTGTTTAACAGAACCTGTTCTCATTTCCACTTCCATTCTTTCTGCTGTTGAGAAGAGGCTAGACACGCTCACTCAATGCAATCTTATGATCAGCTAATGTGGTGAAGATGTGGTGAAGACAACATAGCTTGTTGAAGTAATCACATGGCTAAGCCCATACACTAACCAGCAAGGGAAACATCTATGCATATGCTAATGGTTCCCAACCTTTCCAATATCTGGGCCTGATCCAAACCCTGGACTTTTTTAGGGGACACACCATAAAAAGTAAAACACAAATTGATTAAAGAAAACATTATATTTATACAGGGACTGTTGGGGGCAACCAGAAGGATGATAAACAAAAAGGTCTTTTTGATATATATATATATATATATATATATATATATATATCATCACCATCATCGTTTAACGTCTGCCTTCCATGCTAGCATGGGTTGGACGATTTGTCTGAGGACTGGTGAACCAGATGGCTACACAAGGCTCCAATCTGATTTGGCAGAGTTTCTAGTGCTGGATGCCCTTCCTAACGCCAACCACTCCAAGAGTGCAGTGGGTGCTTTTGCATACCACTGGCACGAAGGCCAGTCAGGCGGTACTGGTAATGTCCATGCTCAAAATGGTGTATTTTACATGCCACCTGCACAGGAGCCAGTCCAGCGGCACTGGCAACAACCTCGCTTGAATGTCTTTTCACGTGCCACTAGCACAAGTGCCAGTAAGGCGACGCTGGTAACGATCGCACTCAAATGGTGCTATTTACGTGCCACTGGCATGGAAGTCAGACAGCTGCTCTGGCAATGATCATGCTCGGACGGTACTCTTAGTGCTCCACTGGTACAGATGCCATCACAATTTCAATTTCACTTGCCCCCAACAGGTCTTAGGAATATCATTCTCATAACTATCTACATTTTCAATGTAACATTGGGCCTCACAGAGGCAAAGTGGTGACAAGTGCAACATCTTCGTTCAGCAGTTACAAGTGGTTGAAATAACATAATGACACTTGCAAATGAAAGGCTGGGTGCTTCATTTTGTGTGTAAGTTTATTTCTGTACTTGCACTATGCTAAGGAACCCAAACTACTTCTTTGTGTGCCATCCTGTATAAGAGCAAACAATGTCTGGAGTTGTCTTCTGTAATTGACAATAAAATCAAAACACTATTAATTCATGGACAAAACTGTTTTCATTTTCGGTTCTTATATTTTCTCATGAACATGCTTAACATCTTAACCCCATTAATATCTTAATACTAACTTAACTATTATCTTTTATAAATGATCATCTAATTATTATAGGGTTATTGATATCAAGACTGCATTTAAGGTTAATATTGTTACATTTTATTTATGGATAAGAAACAGATTTAATTTTGTCTAAAAAAATCAATATGATGAAGTTTTACTTTTGCTTAGAATTTATTGTGATTTTCTTTTGTACTCTTAGCATCAAATTGAAAATGTTTATATACATTATAAGAAAATGTTTGTCGTCTATCCATTCTGATAAATCCTTAACTTCTCATGAGATTAGCTTGATGTATGAAATAATGTAGTCATAAACTAACAATTGTTTAAAATGAAATTCTGTTATTCAAAATTCTGAATAAAAATGGAATCTAAATTGTTTTAGAGGCTACACACTTAAATATTTACAAAAGCTACTAGTGGAAGGAATTACAGTTTCTCCATATAAATTTTGACATCTCTTTATTGTGAAACTGCTAATAAAATAAACTGTGCATAATGTTTTATCTTTGTTTTATCTTTTTTTTCCTTTCTTTTTCCAATCTCCTATGTATAATTCTTCACATGAAAAGAATCTTTAGCAACAGATATTTTCAGATATTTTGAATGTGGATTTTGCATTATACATTGCAATTGTAGTTCCATTCTTTGAAAATTCCATAAAATAATTTGTAAACAAAATTGGAAAAAATAAAATAAAAATGTTAACATGAAATTGGAATCTTTTACATAGTATAGCTTGGTAATGAAATGTTTAATCATTTTGTAAACAGTTTTGATGTTTCATTTCTTTTATCTTTTGCTTGTTTCAGTCATTAGACTGTGGCCATGCTGGGGCACTACTCTCTGAAGAATTTCAGTTGAATGAATTGAACCTAGTGTTAATGTCTTTTTTCAGCTTGGTACTTATTCTAATCTGCTAAGTTATAGGGATGTAAACACACCAACACCAGTTGTCAAGCAGTGGTGGAGGGCAAACATAGACACAAAAGCACACACACACACACACACATATATATATATATAAATATAAAATAAGCTTCTTTCAGTTTCCATCTACCAAATCCATTCACAAGGCTTTGGTTGGCCTGAGGCTATAGTAGAAGGCATATGGCCAAGGTTCCCCACAGTGGGACTGAACCTGGGACCATGTGATTGGGAAGCAAACTTCATACCACTTAGCCATGTCTGTGCCTATAGATTTCACATTATTAGTAATATTACACAGTTCATCATGTGGCTGTTGATAGAGTTGGGTACCTTACGATAATCTGATTACAGTGGGGAGCTTTGCATTATCATCCAACATGCTTTATGTTAAAGTCAGATCTTCTTCAAATGCCTTTCATTTGTCTCTCCTGGGGAGACCACAATTATAAAATTTAAACTTTAGATGTGCTTATAAGAAAAACAAGATCACTTTATCTTGAATACCAAGAAAATTTGTTCAGAAAGTCAGTCTCATAATAGGCATGAACAGAAACTCCCAGCAATGCTGTATTTAGTTTTACGTTCTGTAAAAAGGATTAAAGAAAGAAAAGAAAAGAAGAAAAGCACCTAATCACTTTCCCTTTGTATATAGTCTCAGTTGATGTGTCTTGAATATTTTGTAATGACAGGCATTCAACAGAAAATGTTAGCTAAAACATTTGGTAATCATGAATAAAATTCCTTAGAACAAAGCTAATTTTAAATATGCTCTTAAAGTATAATTATGGAAACAAACATATCATAGTATTAAAGTAATAAGTGATGTATTTTCTGAAAATAATTGAAATGTTAAAATGATTAATGATGACATGTATTGAGCATTAAAATCTGAATAAATAAAGAAAAGTTATGATTAAATACAGACTGATTTTCATTCACCTAAAATTATATTTCTCAAACTTGAGGTAAATGTAATTTACTTCTATAACTTTAACTAATGTCTTTCAAGGAAGGAAACTAAACAAGAAAGAAAACTAAATACAAAACATCATTAACTTATTATCTCAATTAATCAATCAATTATAGCTGTGTGATTTTTCAAATTCCAACAGTAATACAGTTAGTATCTGGCTCTGCCATTGAAACTTTAAACTATGAGTTTTAATAATTAAATAAAAATTCTATCAACATTAGCCAAATTTAATTTACTTTCCTTCATTACCGTACAACTGATTGTTGGATTCTGAAATCTGAGAGCATTTGGGGAAAAAAAAAATTATTTGTCTGCAAATAAAACCTATCCCATCTTGGGAAAATTATATTACCATGTTTAAAATCTCTAAAGAAAACTAACATTTCATTTTAAAGTGTTACAACTATTTATATTTGTGTTGAATCTGTAGTTAACTTTAGTTGGGAACCTTGATAAACAGGGAACCATTTTTTATCACTAGTAAACCCAGCACAATATTTTACTTAAGTTTCACTGACCTATTTCAACTAAGCTTCGTAAACTAGTCACTTGATATCCTGCCCAACAGAACATTTCCACTAACATGACAGTTCTCTTCAAATTTCAGGCAGCCAATTCAGGAATCTACTTTGATCAACTTTACTATCTATAGTTATGTTGATTCTTAATCTATTCCCTTTTTCTTCATCTCTGTAATCTCTATAATCAATTCCATTTTCATTCCTGTTATAAATTCCACTTTACAATTGGCTTCAACTTTTATGTATTAAAATGTTCCTTGATGTAAATGATAAATACAGTTTCATACACTTGCCTCTTCTACTTGATTAAAGATGCTGAATTAAATCTTTATGAATGTAGGCATGATAGAACATTTCTCAAATATGCTTAATCTTTAGATTTTATTATATTACTCTTTCTATGGTTACTTCCATCAACTTACCTGCTTTGTTCCACAAACCAACTAACTGTATGTCTTACCATACAAGCCTATAATCTCACTGACATTCCTACTAGCTACCATAATGACATATCTAAAAGCCATGCCTGACAACAGTATTGCTTATGGTTTCTCTTTCCGTCAATCAGTTTAACATGAAAATCAACGAAATATTTCTCTATGTTCAACTTACATTTGAAATACTACACTCGTTCTTACCTCTACATTGATGAACTTGAGGAAATTACCTGCTATTAGTTTTAAGCCATTCTTGTGCAACACTTTGCATTTAAAATTTTTCCAAGCTGCTTTACGAGGTTTTTATTCTCTGAATATATTCCATTTATGTGTGTGCAGGAGTTGATAGAACTTTTCTATTTGTATTATTAGCCTCATCCAACTTGATGCCAACAGGTAAGACACCTGAAAAGCTAGCAGCCATTCAAATAATAGAATGATAATATTTTGATGGATATATCATGTACATATATATATATATATGTGTGTTTATATATATATATATATACACACACACACACACATATATATATATATATATATATATATATATATATATATACACATACATACATTACAACCTGATATTTACATGCTGTTATTTATAGCATTTGTACTTTGTGATCCAGTTCCAAAATAGAATTAATCCATGTTCTTCTCTCAAAAGCTTATGATTTTCATATGACATCAACAATGCACACTCACACACACACACGTGGGTGTATGTTTATGTATATACATATGTGTGTGTGTGTGTGTGTGTGTGCAAGAGTGTGTGTATATGTATCATCATCATTATCATCATTTAACATTCACTGTCCATGCTGGCATGGGTTGGATGGTTTGACCAAAGCTAGAAGGCTGCACCAGACACCAGTCTGATTTGGCATGGTTTTCTATGACTGGATGCCCTTCCTAATGCCAACCACTCTGAGAGCGTAATGCTTTTATGTGCCAGCGGCACGGGTGCTAATTTGCATGACACCAGTATCTGCCATGATTGATTTTGCTTGGCTTGATGAGTCTTCTTCTCAAGCATGGCATAATGTTAAACATCTTCGTCATTGCCCGCCTCTCCCCCCAAATTTTGGATCTTGTGCCTAAAATAGAAAAGAATATTGTGGCTTTGATGAATGGATGGCACATGTTGCATAGTTCAGTCAGTTTGTTTTACCATTAAAGCATTATGAGCCAATGAAAAGATTTCTCTCTCTGTCTCTGTCACTATATGGCTGCTCAACTTGCAAGGAACAGTAGCCAAATTTCTCTCAAAGCACACCCTACTGTCTTGAAAAAATGTAAACCAGATTGGATAATGCAGTTTTGGTCTTGTGTGCATGTACTTTGGAGAAAAGATGAGATGGTCACGGTTGATTGCTCAAACAGTGATTAACCTCAGGCTAAACAACTACACCATCTCTACCACAACCAACAACAACAACAACAACAACAATGATAGCAACAACAGCAGTGTCAGAAATCAATCTGCATAAATTGATTGGCTTTAAAATGAGATGTATTTTAAAAAAAGTAAAAAAAAAAAGAAAAAAAATCAATTAAAATATATTGTATGTCCTGAGGAAATTTAATATCTTCTTTCATTTTATAGGGAAAAATTATATTTCTGTCAATAGAAAGCACATAAAAATGATTTTTATCTCGTTGCAGTGACAAAGACAAAAAAAAAAAAAAAATTCATATTTTAGTCTTGTTATATATATATATTATTTCAGGATGAAATTTATTAAGTCTGTCTTTAAGATATATTAATTTATTCCTATATTAACAAGCTTTTGCTAATGTTCTGAAATTGTAATGAAATGATATTAAATATCAGTCATAAAAAAATGTTATTTAATATTAATTACAAAATAATTTTTGAAAAGATTGGTTTCAAATCTCACTTTGTCTTTGGTACGAAAGCATATAAGAGTTTTATTTGCATAATGAGTATGAGGATTATCCCATAAACGTGATAGTGCAATGAGCACTTCTTGTTGCAGTAAGAAATTTTTCTTAGATTTCATAAACTTCTCGTTACCCTTTCATTTCATAATTTGAGGCTAATTAACTGAAGTAAAGTTTATTTGTTTGGAGTTGATTAACTAAAATAAAGTTTTCCCTTCAAATAAAGTTTTCCTTAAAGGTGCTGGCATGGCTGTGTGGTAAGAAATTTGCTTCCAGACCACATGGTTCTGGGTTCAGTCCCACTGTGTGGCACCTTGGACAAATGTCTTCTATTATAGTCTCAGATTGACCAGAGCCTTGTGAGGGGATTTGGTAGATGGAAACTGAAATAAGTCTGTTGTTTGTATGTGTGTGTGTGTGGGTGTGTGTGTGGGTGTGTGTGGGTGTGTGCACGTGTGTGTGTGTGCACGTGTGTGTCTGTCCCCCACTGCTGCTTGACAAGTAGTGTTGGTTTGTTAATGGTCCCATGACTTAGCTGTTTGGAGGTGCTCCAGCATGGCCACAGTTTAGTGACTGAAACAAGTAAAAGGTAGAAGATGAATGTTAAAGTTCAACCTGTGCCTCTCTGAATACAAAATTATATGAGATGGGCCAGTGAAGAAACCTATATGTAGTCACTCAGCCTGCTAGAAATAGCTGCCAAATCTCACCCAAATAACAATCTTGTTTTAAAAAAAGCAAGTACATATTTGGATAATGGAGTCATAGATATACGCTAAATAAATGCTGAGATGGGCTTAAACAGCATAATTATGTAGGACTCTAATTAATGCTAGAACACACAAAATGTTATCCAGCTGAGAAACAATCACTCCATTGGTAAACTGATAGAAATCAAAATCTGTTTAAAAGCTATGACAATTGACATAATGACATCTCTTGTATGATAGTTTTTCCAGTTCATATGCAAAATGTTTGGTAATGGTTTGTAAATAAGCTGATAATCTCTGTCATTAAGATTGTGTAATATTTATTCTGAATGACAATGACAGTATGAGTATAACATACAAAGAGATCTTTAAACTGGTGTTTACATGTTCTTAGCAATTAAGATTGGCAGCTGTAGCAATAGAAAACTAGTGATTCTGATCTGAAGTTGAGATATTATAATAAATATATGAGCAGTTCTGAAACTAGACAATAAATCTTTAATTCTTGAAGAATTTGATATAATGTAAGATGTTCATGAACATGTTGCAATATAATAAGGTAAAGGCATAAAGGATACAACACAACATGTGCTATAAAAAAAAAATAGCAACTGAAGCTGAAAGTTATTTTCTCAACAATAATACTAAATGTTAAGTGGTGTAGTTTTCAACATTTTAAAAATTTGGTCCTGATCCAAAATCTGGATTATTCTTGGGGTCTCCACCAAAAACAGTAAAACATGATTTAATTAAAGAAAATGCATAACCAGCCCATTTAAAAGTACCCTTGAATCATCGAGTGATATGCTGTGCTTGAGAAGACCTATTGAGTCAAGTAAAACAAAAAAGTTAAAATCAAAAGCAAATCAAGATCGAAATCTAAATGGAAATTGTAGTTGCGGTTAATGTCAGTGCCGCCTGACTGGCACCCATGCTGGTGGCACGTAATAAGCACCCACTACACTCTCAAAGAGGTTGGTGTTAGGAAGGGCATCCAGCTGTAAAAAAACCTCACCAGATCAGATTGGAGCCTGGCACAGCCTAGCTGGCTTACAAGTTCCCAGTCAAACCATCCAACCCATGCCAGCATGGAAAGTGGACATAAAACAATGACGATGATGATGATTCTAGTGAGGATTTATAGAAGGAAGATTGTCGAGGGCTGCCAGAAGGATGCTCAAGCCTGGGAACCATGACTGAGAACTGTTGGTTAAGTGTATCCCATTGGAATATATTAAAAACAGGATTGTGAAGAATTATAGATTTTGGGTGTGATGGCAAAAGTTTAGCTAGCACTGAGATAGAAAATCAATGTACTTGATCAGTTTCTGAAGGTGTTATCAATAAAATACTCCATACTTTGGCAAGGGTTTTCTAATGGAACAGTGTTTCCAGCATGGAAAAATATTCTGAAATGCCCAGCTAAACTTGCTTCTAGGCATTGCCCCTCTTGGAGAAATTCTCTCCAGAAGTTTCATATTTCAAGTGAATCTGGATTAACACCATTCTGCCTCTTCACTTTGAATTGCATTATTGTATATTTATTGGGAAAATCCCAACAATAATAATTTTGGCATGAACTCCTTGAAATGTGAAGTAGTGCACTAATGGGTTTGTAAGCTCATTAAACCAAAAATCAACAAAGATGGGGAAAAGTCAGATTCTCTCACTGACAAAAATATTATTCATATATAATATAATTCAGTGATCTAATTTTTCATCTTGCAAGTGTTGGTAGGTCAGCAGCACATTAAAAAGGAACCATTTTTTACCTAAATTTATTCTACTCTGTTCTATATTTAAGAGATGAGGAATTATTTACATTATTTACATTTGACAGATATTTGTCCTCATCTTGTTTGTTGTTAACACAATGTTTCGGCTGCTATACCCTCATTAGGTGTCTTGGGGAAATTTCGAACCTGGGTTTCGAATCATTTATTATTATTATCATTATTATTATTATTATTATTATTATTATTATTATTATTATTATTATTATTCAGGTCACTGCCTGGAATTGAATAATAATAATAACATTGAAAAATACCTAAGGAATGAGAACCCAGGTTTGAAATTTCTCCAAGACACCTGATGAAGGCTGGAGGGTATATCAGCTGAAACGTTGTGTTAACAACAAACAAGATGAGGACAAATGTCCATCAAATGTAAATAATGTTATCCTACTGTTTCTTATTTCAGTCATTTGATCGAGGCTGTGGTAGCTATGGCACCTGTACCAGTAGATCACTAAGAGCACTGTCCGAGCGTGATCGTTGCCAGCGCATCAGCTGTCTAGCTTCCGTGCCGGAGGCACGTAAATAGCACTATTTGAGCGTGATCGTTACCAACGTCACCCTCCTGGCACTTGTGCCAGTGGCACATGAAAA
>NC_068982.1:12137962-12138401 GCF_001194135.2 Octopus bimaculoides
GTGATCGTTACCAACGTCACCCTCCTGGCACTTGTGCCAGTGGCACATGAAAAGACACTTGAGCGAGTTCGTTGCCAGTGCCGCTGGACTGGCTCCTGTGCAGGTGGCATGTAAAATACACCATTTCGAGCGTGGCTGTTGCCAGTACCTCCTGATTGGCCTTTGTGCCGGATGATGATGGTGATGAAGATGCTGGTAGTAGTATTGTTGTTGTTGGTGGTGGTGATGATGGTGATGATGATGAGGAGGATGACGACGATGATAACGATGACGCTACTGCTGGTGTTGATGATGATGATTGCTGTGACGATGATGATCATCATTATTATTACACATACACAGAGAAGCAGACAGACACACACAGAGGCAGACACACACACGCCCACAAAGAAAAATATATATATATATATATATATATATATATATATATATATATATA
>NC_068982.1:12138930-12140257 GCF_001194135.2 Octopus bimaculoides
TGTGTGTGAGGACATGTGTGTGGGTACTTGAGTGTGTGTGAAGGCGTCTGTGTGTCTGAGTGTATGTGTGGGTATGCGTGAGAGCATATGCGTGTTGGAGTGTGTGTGTGTGTGTGTGTGTGTGTGTCTGTGTGTGTGTGTGTGTGTGTGTGTGTGTGCATGTATATGTGTTTGTTGGAGTGTGCGTTTGTGTGTATGTGTGTGTAAGTAAGGGCATGTGTGTGTATGAGTGTGTGTGAGAGTATGTATATGTGTGCATGTATGCTGTCTGTGAATGTATGCTTGCGTGTGGATTTGCAGTGTATGTATGTGTGTGTCTTTGCATTTGCTTGTATGTATGTATATGTGTCTGCATGCATGCCTCATTGAATATGTGTGTGGGTAAGTGTGTGTATATATAGATATGCATGTGTGTGTATCTATTGCTGGTTTGTTGTGTCTTTATGAGTTCATAAACACGTATGTGTCTGTATATGTAGTGAGTATGTGTGTGTATTCTATTTGCTTGTGTGTGTGTGTGTGTGTATGTGTGTGTGTGTGTGTTCACGTGTGTTTAACTTCAAGTTGGCCCCGAATGGGAAGAGAATCCTATAATTAAAGGGCTCTACACTCATGGTTACCCTGACCTCTATCAAGCCCTAATCTATATGGGACCACATTATTCAATATATTCTTTTTTTCTTTTATTTTACTTGTTTCAGTCATTTGACTGCGGCCATGCTGCAGCACTGTCTTTAGTTGAAGAAATCGACCCTGGGAATTATTCTTTGTAAGCCTGGTACTTATTCTACTGGTCTCTTTAGCTGATCCTCAAAGTTATGGGGACATAAACAAACCAACATCAGTTGTCAAGCGATGTTGGTGGTTGGGGGAAAAAACACAGGCACACACAAATATATACATACATATATACATATCTATATATAGGACGGGCTTCTTTCAGTTTCTGTCTACCAAATCCACTCACACAGTTTTGGTTGTTTCAAGACTATAGTAGAAGACACTTGTCCAAGTTGCCACACAACGGGACAGAACCCAGAACCATGTGGTTGGGAAGGAAGCTTACTACGCAGCCATTCCTGTGGACATTTAAAAAAAAAACAGCTTGTGATTTGAGAGTGACTCGTTTATCATCATCATCATCATCATCATCGTTTAACGTCCGCTTTCCATGCTAGCATGGGTTGGACGATTTGACTGAGGACTGGTGAAACCGGATGGCAACACCAAGCTCCAATCTAATTTGGCAGAGTATCTACAGCTGGATGCCCTTCCTAACGCCAACCACTCAGAGAGTGTAGTGGGTGCTTTTACGTGTCACCCGCAC
>NC_068982.1:12140473-12141219 GCF_001194135.2 Octopus bimaculoides
CCAGGGGCACTGGCAACGATCTTACTTGGCTTGCCGGGTCTTCTCACGCACAGCACATTTCCAAAGGTCTCGGTCAGTAGTCATTGCCTCGGTGAGGCCCAATGTACGAAGGTCTTGCCTCACCACCTCAGCCCAGGTCTTCCTGGGCCTACCTCTTCCACGGGTTCCCTCAACTGTTAGGGTGTGGCACTTTTTCACGCAGCTATCCTCATCCATTCTCACCACATGTCCATACCAGCGCAATCGTACGGGAGCCAGTCAGGCGGTACTGGCAACGGCCACGCTCAAAATGGTGCATCTCATGTGTGTATGAGTGTGTGTGAGAGTATGTATATGTGTGCATGTATTCTGTCTGTGAATGTATGCTTGCGTGTGGATTTGCAGTGTATGGGTTGGACGATTTGACTGTCCATACCAGCGCAATCGTCTCTCTTGCACACCACAACTGATGCTTCTAATGTTCAGCTTTTCTCTCAAGATACTTACACTCTGACGGGTATTCACATTGACATTACACATCCAACGGAGCATACTGGCTTCATTCCTTGCGAGCTTACGTATGTCCTCAGCAGTTACAGCCCATGTTTCACTGCCATGTAGCATGGCTGTTCGTACGCATGCGTCATACAGTCTGCCTTTTACTCTGAGTGAGAGTCCCTTTGTCGCCAGCAGGGGTAAGAGGTCTCTAAACTTTGCCCAGGCTATTCTTATTCTAGCAGCTACACTTTTAGCGCACCCACCCCCAC
>NC_068982.1:12142233-12144984 GCF_001194135.2 Octopus bimaculoides
TCGTGTATCACCTGGCTCGTAATACGGGTGACTAGGCTATAGCCAACACTGCCAGATATTTTGAGCATTTCTGCAGTGATTCCTGATGGGCCGGGGGCTTTCCCGGTCTTCATACTCTTAATTGCTTTATCTACCCCGGTACTATCAACTCGGATAGCTGGTCCCTCTATTGGGTCAACATACGGCAGGCTCTCTTCCTCCCATTCATTCTCTTTATTAAGCAATCTATCGTAGTGGCATCTCCAGACCTCTTTCTTTGCATCCTCATTTAGTGCAAGCGTACCATCATCCATGCGAACACATTTCTCTCCTACAACGTCACTATTCTCTCTCCTACACTGTATCATGTCTAGTAATTCATATAATTGTGTGGAGCTGTGGTACTTCAGTGCCCACCCACTCACCACAACTTCACAAAATGGCATATTATACACCCGCCTCCCCATGTTTCTCACAGCCAAAGAAACACCGCAAAACAGCAAATTATTTTAATCAGACAGAAGCTAATTTTACACAATGGCTTATTATCCATATTTTACAATCTCTCATCCAGCATGTGCCTCTTTTTAGATATCTGTACGAACTATTGTCCACTATAATAATTTTGATGGAAATTACGGAAGAAAATGACAAAAGCTTACATAATGAAATTATTTTGGACTTTGACACATCATCAATCATATTTTCTACTCTCTGATAGCATAATGTTTTGCTCATATTTTATCCTGCACAAAGATTTCTTTGAAAATGTGTCTAAAATATGTGTATTGTATCTGGTTTAATTCACAGCCCTTTTGAGCATTCAGTTACCCTCAGAGCGTCTCCTCCTTGTGAGCTCTCAACCAATGGTTCCCTCATTAGCTCAAGGTAATAAATTCAGTTTGTTGTTAGTTCTGACTGAGTAGATCTGTAACAGGAGATATTCCAGCCATGATCATCTAGTCTTTTATTATGCTCACATAATGTATCTAGGAGTACACTATCTAGTATGTTCTTTTTTTAAAAAGCAAATAAAAAGTAATGCTAGTTTCTTATTTGGGACCAAGGCCAACAATTTCAGGGGCAAGGGAGCTCAACTATATTGACCCCTGTGCACAACTGGTACTTATTTTATCGACCCTGAAAGGACAAATGGCAAAGGCCAATATCAGTGGAATTAGAACTTGGACTGTAAAGACACAAAATGCCATGGCTGTGTGGTAAGTAGCTTGCTTACCAACCACATGGTTCTGGGTTCAGTGCCACTGTGTGGCACCTTGGGCAAGTGTCTTCTACTATAGCCTCGGGCCGACCAAAGCCTTGTGAGTGGATTTGGTAGATGGAAACTGAAAGAAGCCCATTGTATATATGTATATATATATACGTGTATGTGTGTGTATATGTTTGTGTGTCTGTGTTTGTCCCCCCAACATCGCTTGACAACCGATGCTGGTGTGTTTATGTCTCCGTAACTTAGCGGTTTGGCAAAAGACACCTATAGAATAAGTACTAGGCTTACAAAGAATAAGTCCTGGGGTCGATTTGCTCGACTAAAGGCGGTGCTCCAGCATGGCTGCAGTCAAATGACTGAAACAAGTAAAAGAGAGTAAAAAGAGAGTATGCATTTTGGCCAGAGACACAAAAATGCCAGATGTTAAGTTGGTGCATAATTATTGCAGATTTTCTTCAATAAATTTTATTCAACAAAAACAATAACAACACTTAACAAAAACATCTTTAAATGACTATTCTGGAGCATATTCACCATCTACTTCAATTTCTGCTGGGTGTTTTGTTTAAATTTGTGTTTTGTTTAAATTTTTTGCTGGATAAAATTTATTGAAAAAAAAGCCGCAATAATTACGCACCAACCTAATAATAATCTGAGGGTGATTTGGTTGGTATTTCTTGCAGGTCATGTGACTGTGTAGAGACTCTCACTTTAGCTCAAAGGAAAATATATCTGCCAGCGCTATGTAATTTTTGGCCATAAGAAACGTCTCTTTGATAAAATGATATTGTATTTATCAATCAAGAAATATATTTGTTTTGATGTTAAAAACCAGGTAAATAAGTTTCAATTGAAGAACTATTTTCGTTTCTACATCTATTCTTTCTGACACTTTTTCTACCAAAACTCATTTATTATGTTGCATCATTGTCAAGAAGTATCATCATTCCTTGTCAAATTACTTCTAATAAACTGGCGTGTTTTTGCCATTTTTCATTCTTCTTCATTATTATTTTTTTTTCCCCCCGTCTTGTGTTTTTCTTTCTTTCTCCAGGAGAAGAAAACATATTTATTACTGAATTATTTAAATACGTGAAAGATTAAACACCTATTTCAAAGTGAAGCTGTTTAGTGTGATTATAATAATGACATTTGTTGTGAGATACAGTATTCTGGTCTTACACTTATATATGTGTCACATACTCTAAACGTTTTTGCACTCATAACTATGTGGACACACAGACACACACACAGACTCTTTGATCTTTTATCATTTACTTGTTTCAGTCATTAGACTGTGGCCATGCTGGGGCACTGCTTTGAAGAATTTTAGTCGAGCAAATCAACCCCAGGACTTATTTTGTTTATGTTTTGCTTTTTAAAAGCCTGGTACTTATTCTATCGGTCTCTTTTGCTGAACTGTTAGGCTAAAGAGATGTAAACACACCAACACTGGTTGTCAAGTCATGGTGGGGGACAAACACATACACACACACACACACACACACACACACACACACACACACACACACACACACACA
>NC_068982.1:12145206-12158002 GCF_001194135.2 Octopus bimaculoides
AATTGTTGGTGTTCGTATGGCAGGTGCTAGCGTAATGAAAACAGCTGAAATGTTTGGTGTATCAAGAAGTACTGTCTCGAAAGTAATGACAGTCTTTGAGAAAGAGGGAACAATCTCCTTGTCGAAACAAAACTCCGGAAAAAAGCCAAAACATTCAGATAGGGACCGTCGGACTCTTATGCGAATTGTTAGAAAGGATCACAAAAGTACAGCTCCTAAAATTGCTGCAGAACTTACTGACCACCTCGAGAACTCAGTTTCCACAAAAACTGTTCACCAGGAGCTGCACAAAGCCAGATTTCATGGGAGGGCTGCAATCAGAAAACCACTACTTTCAAAAATGAATGTTGCAAAGCATTTAGAGTGGAGTAAAAACCTACAGAATTGGTCCCTAGAGCAGTGGAAGAATGTTTTCTTGGATGAGTCATCTTTTACCTTATTTTCAACTTGCCAAGTATACTTGCCAAGTATACTTGTGGAGACAGCCAAAAGAAGCATTATACCCAGACTGCCTTCTTCCAGCTGTTAAACATAGAGGATGCTCAGGGTGGGGGGTGGGGGCTATATCTTGGAAATCAGCTGGCCGAATGGTCTCCCTTCATGGCAGAATTAACAGTCAAGATTATTTAAGCATTTTATCTGATCAAATTCATCCTATGGTTGCAGAACTGTTTCCGGAGGGAAACACAATCTTTCAGGGTGATAATGCACCAATTTGCACAGCTAAAGTTGTTACTGAATGGCATGCGGAACATTCTAGTGAAGTTGAACATCTTATCTGGCCACCACAGTCCTCAGATCTCAATATTATTGAACATTTATGGTGCATTTTAGGAAAAAATGTAAGGAGTCGATATCCTCCACCATCATCACTACAAGAACTGGAGACTGTTTTAGCTGAAGAATGGACAAAAATTCCTATGGAAACAATTCAAACTTTGTACAAGGCCATATCTCATAGAGTTCAAGCTGTAATAATTGCCAAAGTCGGTCCTACCCCATATTAAAATAAATTTGTTTGAAATTTTAAGGTGTTTCCATTATTTTGTCCAACCCCTGTATATATATGTATATATTTCATGATCATGATGATCATCATCATCATCAAATACACACACACACACACACACACTCTATATATATATTCATTCTTCACTTGAAATTTGTTATTGTTTTTATTTTATTTCCTTTGTCTGGAAATCTGCCTTACATCCTGTGACCCCTTCAAACAACTCTCCATCCCTAGTATCTCCTCCTGTTCTGTTTAGTCCATTCTCATCATCATCATCATCCAGTTAACATCCACTTTTCCATGCCTGCATGGGTTGGACAGAATTTACTGGGGCTGTTTCCTAGCAAAGCAATATTTCTCCATGACCAGACATGTTTTCACAGAAGATTGAAAATGAAAGACACTGCTCGCAGAGATGTGCACAGTTTTACATCATCAATATTTGAAAATAGACTTTTGACTTGCGATTTCTAAAATTCATTTATCCAAAACACTTTGATTCGTTTGAAACTAGTTTGCCTGGAGACAGTTTCTGGTTCTTTGATAGAAAACTGCTTGTTTTGAAGTTTTCATATTTAAACTTTTTATACTTTTCATCATTTGTCTTTTATCTCTAGTTTCAGTCATTGGACTGTGGCCACGCTGGAGCACCACTTTGACGAGTTTAGTCAAACAAATTAACCCCAGTACTTATTTTAAAGTCTGCTACTCATTTTATCAATTGCTTTTGATAAACTTATAAGTTATGGAGATGTAAACAAACCAACATCAGTTGTCAAGCACTGGTGGGGAACACACACACACATTCATACACACACGTACACATTATGTGACAAGCTTCAACACAATTTTGATCAACTGAATTCACTCACAAGGTACTGGTTGGCCCAGGGCTATAAGAGAAGACACTTGTCCAAGGTGCATTGCAGTGGAACTGAAACCTAAAACCACATGGTTGCAAAGTGAGCTCCTTAATCACACACCTATAATCTAAAGGCTTTTTTGCAAAATTGTTTTACAGGGAACTAATCCACAGATAAAAATGTTATTTTACGAAATCCTACAAAATTTTTTTATTATTTTAAAAAGGAATTTAGGTACCGTATTTGATGGCCTATAAAACACACCTTTTTTTTTTAACCTAAAAATGGCTTAAAATATCCCTGTGTCCAATGTACTCAATGTAGGCTCAAAACTCGTTCAAAATGGTATGCTTGTTTACAAAACGTATGCTGCCATCTATTGGTGTACAATCGCTTATGGCATGTTTATATCAAATGTGGATGCAATAAATTGCTTATAATTACCGGTAATAACATAAAGTTATACAGGTAAGTGGAGGAATTAAAACATTATTTTAGTGGTAATTTATTTTACAAAAGAATAGCCTGGGCCAGGGTGCGTCCTATGCACTCATAAGTCTTATACTCTTTTACATGTTTCAGTCATTTGACTGTGGCCATGCTGGAGCACCGCCTTTAGTCAAGCAAATCGAACCCAGGACTTATTCTTTGTAAGCCTAGTACTTATTCTATCGATCTATTTTGCCGAACCGCTAAGTTACAGGGACATAAACACACCAGCATCGGTTGTCAAGTGATGTTGGGGGGACAAACATAGACACGTAAACATAAAAACACACACACATACATATATATACATATATACGATGGACTTCTTTCAGTTTCCATCTACCAAATCCACTCATAAGGCTTTGATCTGCCCGAGGCTATAGTAGAAGACGCTTGCCCAAGGTGCCATGCAGTGGGACTGGTCGTAAGCAAGCTACTTACCACACAGCTACTCCTACCACTACTACACCATCGAATACGGTAATTTTTCATAAAAGAATGGCCATGATAGGGTTGGTATTGTTAATATCAGAAATTTCACTCGTCCAGCCTATTTCTGTCATTCTCTCTGCAAATTTCAACTCAAAATTTAGGGCACTGTCCTTTGAAAAGCAAATAAGCCTGTTTTATAAAATGGTTTATTTCTACTGTCGATCTACTTATTTCATTAACTCCTGATGAAATTAAATGTCAAGTCAGCCTAGAAAAGATTTAGATTATGGATTGCAGGAAATATAACTTGATATTTATCATAGAGTATAATTAATACTTATTTTCTAACCAGATAAAATTCAGCTAGACAGAATGTATCTCATGTAAAGTACATTACTCTAATAGATATATTACAGAAGTTTCGGACTCATGAACTATTAGTCTGTCATCTATAATCACAAATGCTTCCAACAACAATGCTTCACCTGCATGCTTATATATACATACATACATACATACCTACATACATACAGACACAGGCGTGGCTGTGTGGTAAGAAGCTTGCTTCCCAAGCACATGGTTCCAGGTTCAGTCCCATTGCATGGCACCTTGGGCAAGTGTCTTCTACTATAGCCTTGGGCTGACCAAAGCCTTGTGAGTAGATTTGGTAGGCAGAAACTGAAAGAAGTTCGTTGTATATATATGTATATATTTGTGTGTCTGTGTTTGTCCCCACCCACCATTGCTTGACAACTGATGTTGGTGTGTTTATGTCTGTGTAACTCAGTGGTTCGGCAAAAAAGACCAATAAAATAAGCACTAGGCTTACAAAGAATAAGTCCTGGGGTCAATTAGTATGACTAAAGGCAGTGTTCCTGCATGGCTACAGTCAAATGACTGAAACAAGTAAAAGAATATACATATGTATGTATACATACATGCATACATTTATCTATATATACATATTTGTGTATCCAGTCCACATTGTAAAGTGGTTGGTATTTGGAAGGGCATCCAACCACAAAAACCCCAGCAAAACAGACACAGAAGTTGGGTGCATACTCCTGCTTGGCCAGATCCTGTCAAATCATCCAATCTATGTCAGCATGGAAGGAGGATGTTAAACAATGATGATGATGATATCATCAGTGGATCATATATTCAAAAAAAGAAACACTCTAAAAGTTAGAGCAGTAATGTATTTACATGAAGTTAAATATATATCAGGTCAGAAAGTGACCAATGGTTTCATATTCGCAAAGCGCTTAGCTTTATATATGACTCATCAGACTCCAATGGCCGAGGGGGTACTGAAAAGTTCCTGGCTTTGGGTAACAGAAATTACAGGAGGATTAGTTAATTATGATATCATTCAACATATTTCCCTCTCAGATTCACATACTTATTGCGTCAATCCTTCAGTTTTTCTAACCCCTGTAAAAGAACTTGGGAGGTTGAGCCTCCAACCAGGCCTTTCACAACACCCTTAAAGCCAGGAACTTTTCAGCACCACCTTGTACACGATACATATACATAGGCCACTGGTATTTATAGAGTGTTAAACACTTTCAGTATGCAAATTAGGAACTCCTTAATAGAGTAACTGTTGCATTTGTTGAGTATATAAACAGTTTGGCTCCTTGTTTCTCTGGAAACTAGCAGAATGGGGTGGACGCCTCTGATGAGAACCCAATAAGGTTTGAAAATTGATGAAGGTTGTTCATCCTTTTTTCAGTCTGCAGAGAAATGGCTAAGATTTGAAATGTCACATATATATGTATGTATATATATATATATATATATATATATATGTAAGTTGTCTAATAATCCATAAGTGAGGAAAAATGTACTCGTATATCTGTCAATAAAGTGGTTATATTAATCTAAGTGGACAGTATTATATAGATTGGTCATTATGGATATATAGGTAGTGTTTACCACCTCCAGTTTGCTTTCCATACTTAGTATTTATTGCAAGTAGGAGATAACTCCTGCCAGTTGGGCTTCGAGGTCAACAGTCCATGAGATTTCAATCTTATAGGATCTCTTCGGTGGTGGGCACTTATTTGTTAGGCATGGCAGTATATACAATATATACAAAATACAGTGTCATACAATCACTAATTTTGTAATTAGGACACTAGTCTGTTAGAAAACCTCTGTTCAAGATAGAAGCAATACACGAACCAAAAGGTAGTGTTTATCACCTCTTTAACATGGGTGTTCTCTAAGAGCTGATGATACTGCTGTTTATATGCATATATATATATATATATATATATATATATATATATATATATATATATATATATATATATATATATAGCACAGGAGAGGCTGTGTGGTAAGTAGCTTGCTTACCAGCCACATGGTTCCGGGTTCAGTCCTATTGTGTGGCACTCACCGTAGGTGAGTGTCTTCTACTATAGCCTTGGGCCAACCAAAGCCTTGTGAGTGGATTTGGTAGACGGAAACTGAAAGAAGCCTGTCACACACACACACACACACATATATGTATGTATATGTTCGTGTGTCAGTATTTGTACCCCCAACATCACTTGACAACCGATGCTGGTGTATTTACATCACCGTAACTTAGCAGTTCGGCAAAAGAGACCGATAGAATAAGTACTCGGCTTACAAAAAATAAGTCCTGGGGTTGATTTGCTCAGCTAAAGGCAATGTTCCAGCATGGCCACAGTCAAGTGGCTGAAACAGATAAAAGAATAAAAGAAAATATATATATATATATATATATATACACACACACAAAGTATAGGGGTTTAGTTCACAGGTGATTTAAATGAATAGGTATGCTTGGTAAGTGCTGTAACGGATTACTAAGGCTCCAAGGTTGTAGCTGAGACAGTAGTTATGGAGCCATTGCAGATTTCTGATAAAGCGGATATATAATTGTTGAAGAGGACAACAAATGTTAAGGCAAGACGTTTGTTGGTCCTCTTTAACAATTACATATATACATAAATATATATACATACACATATACATACATGCATACGTATGTGTGTGTGTGTGTATATATATATATGTGTGTGTGTGTGTGTGTGTGTGTGTGTGTGTGTGTGTTAGTATACCATATGTGTACTTCTTATACTTATTTATAATTTCTCATCCATACATGACAAAATAAAATATTTGTATTATTTTTAACAGCAGTGATAGCCTTGAGACCACAGCTAAAAAACTGCAAATACAAGAAGAATACACGTAAAAATAAAATAATCAAGAACTCAAAAGGGGCAATTAGATAGCAAGTTTTTAAAGTACACTTCTTTTAACAACTGTTATTTCATCTGCTTTAAATTCTCTTGTTAAGGATAGCAAATTGCTGCAAAAATTTGAGACATTTTCTTTGTCTGTTTTTTCTTTACAGCCTTTCACCGGTAACAGCTGTTGCACTGCTAATTTCATAGTTGAATTTCTAAAGAATGTAGGCTTCTGGCTATATTGAAATTAATATACTTTGAAGCATTTTTAAATAATTCAAACCTCATTTATATCTACGTTTTGAAATTCAATTAAAACAAAATTTACCAGCCAGTTAATTATGAATTAAAAGTATGAAACATGAGCAAAATGTGATAATTTCGGTTTATTCATGTTCTGACACTAATGTACAATAAATGCTCACGGTTTCTACCAAGTTATGTAGTTAATCAGTTCATGTTAGGCTTTTGTTATTTTATGCATTTCAGTCATTGAATTGTGGCCATGCTGGAGCACTGCATTCAAAGGTGGTAAGAAGTTTGCTTCTCAACTATATGGTTCTGGGTTCAGTCTCACTGCATGGCACCTTGGGCAAGTGTCTTCTACTATAGCTTTGGGCCGACCAAAGTGTTGTGAGTGGATTTGCTAGACAGAAACTGAAAGAAACCCATTGTATGTATACATGCATGTATGTATATGTATATATACATACATATACATATGTATGTATGTATGTATGTATGTATATATATATGTGTATATATATATATATATGTGTATATATATGTATATATATATGTATGTATATATATATGTATATATATATCATCATCATCATCATCATCGTTTAACGTCCGCTTTCCATGCTAGCATGGGTTGGACGATTTGACTGAGGACTGGTGCAACCGGATGGCCACACCAGGCTCCAATCTAATTTGGCAGAGTTTCTACAGCTGGATGCCCTTCCTAACGCCAACCACTGTATGTATATATATGTATGTGTATACATATATATATATGTATGCATGCATATATATATTTATTTACATATACATATGTATGCATATACCTGTATATATGCCTTCGGTGTGAATGGTTTTGTTATATGGCACTGTATTTTACAATCCTGTAAATAATAATGGTATTTTTATATAAGCTTAAAGCTTATGGTGATCCCTGTGCAATGACTAAAGAAAATAGTTTAATAATGGGGTGTATAAGCTCTCAACAGGAAAAAGAAGGCTTTCCTATCTGTGTGATATATCTATACAGGGTGTGATGAATAAAATGTCAAAATTACGCAAAACTGGAAATAACACTGACATCTCATTTTAACAGATATATTTACCAAAATTACATAAATATATCTTGAAATACTAAAGAGTAAATTTATTCAATAAGATCACTATTGGCTTCAACCACGGCTTCCAGAAGACTTCAGAATCTCCTGCAACTCTTCTGGATGGTCTCCTTGTTTAAATTGGGGAATGCTGCCATAATCCTTGTCTTCAGTTCATCTTAAAGAGTTTTGTTGGTCTCTCGCTCAACTGTGCCCCACACATAATAATCAAGGGAGTTGCAGTCTTGGGAGATAGGTGGTCAGATGTTAGGGGTGGTGTGGTCTCAGAAATTGTCTGACAGCTATGATTGGGTTCTCCTGCTTGTGTGGCTTGGTGCAGTGTCGTGTTGCCAGACATAAGGTTTTCTAGCAGCCACCCTCTTGACCCAGGACAACACTACCTCCTCCAGGTAGGCCTCCGTGTTGAGTATGAGGCTGTGTGGGAAGATGAACGGAGGCTTAGCATCACCATCACTACTGACCACTCCAAACACCATGATGTTGACTAGACTGAATTTTTAGTTGGATGAATTGACCCCAAGATTTCTTTCTTTTGTAAGTCGATACTTATTCTCTTAGTCTCTTTTACCAAACTGCTAAGTTACTGGGATTCAAACACACCAGCACTGGTTGTCAAGCAGTGGTGGGGGACAAACATGGACACAAAGATACACACACACACACACACACATGGTGACAAGCTTCTCTCAGTTTCCATTTACTAAATCCACTGACAATGCTTTGGTCAGCTCACCGCCATAGTTCAGTAGTTTTCAAACAGGGTTCACATAATCCTTAGGGGTCCATACAAGATTCTGTTGTTAAAATTTCTACGATACACAAATTATTTTCACAATTTTTTCATTACAGTTCCTAATAAGATTTAATCATAGAAACATAAAAGGATTTTCTTAAACATTGAATAGTTATGAGGGTCCACTGGAATAAAATAGTAATCAAAGATAGTCTGTAGGTGAAAAATGGTTGAGAAGACATTTGTGCTTGAATATCTGTATAGTTTACATCTACCAATTCCATTCATGAGGAATTAATCTGCCTGAGGCTAAAGTAGCTGACATCTGTCTCAGGTACTGTGAAATGGGATCAAACCCTAAACCACATTGTTGTCAAGTTAACTTCTTAACGGAATCTACTGTGCTGATCTCCCACCGCACACAATTCAATGAGACTGCTTTCTTATTGCCTGCTTGAAGAAAAGAAAGATAAAGAAAAGAAAAAAGTGCAAAAAACGAAAAAGGAAACAACCCAAAACAAATATTTCCTGAATACAGTAAGTTGTTATCAATGTGACCTTACAAGCTGAAGTGATATTTATCTCATAATATCCAGTTAAGAACCCATTACTTAGGAAAGAATCTACCATCCCCTACCCTGAGAAGCATTGTAAGACAGGTTGTAGTAGGGGCTGTGTGGAGAGGGACCTAATTTCAGCATCCCCACCAGAGTGTGTTCCCTTCCCCACTTCTTTCAGGTATTTATTTACAGAATTCCAGTATCCTCTATCCACTCTGAATGCATCCAGTTCTCAAAGAAAATTTTCTGTGACATATTAATAGCTTCAGAATTCTGTTAGAGAATTCTTATTTCCACTAATAAATTTAATAAAGCAGGGAAAGTAGGTGACAAAAAGTAATGTAATTTAAAAAAAAATTAACTCGAGATATTTAATGTAAATTAATTACATTGAAGTCATGTTCCTCGTTTTCTTTTGTCATTTCTTTTTTGTTTTTGTTCATTTCACATAATACAACATTTGACATACATTTTATACATACATACACACACACACACACACACAAACACTTTGCCTTTTTAGTTCTTTATTCCAAGTAGTCTGACCATGTTCCTATGAGCTGGCAAACCCAGAACTACAAATATATATATATATATATATATATATATATATATATATATGGGAGAATATACAAATAATAACAACAGACGAGGACAGGTGGTGTAAATAACAAAAGTATATATTAGTATGACGCTCGGGAATACGGAAAGTCTTTGACGTTTCGAGCTACGCTCTATGTATGTATGTATGTATGTATGTATGTATGTATATAAAAATATTCAATAAATATTTATATGTTGGAATACATATATAATTACACACACACACACACACACGCATGCGCACAAACAGATAGTTAGACAGATAAACAAATATATATTCACATGTATAATATATATATATATATATATGTATATATATATTATATGTATGTATATATTCATATCTCCAAAATGTATACATAGTTTTACGGTTGTATATATTTATATCTCTAAAATGTATACACAGTTTTACACCTGACAACTCAATTTTCATTTCTTTTTAGATTTAATCCATTAGAAATAATGAAGGGAGCCAGACTAAAGTTTGAACAAAGGAAATTTATCATAAAGTACAAGTGGAAGTTTGAAAATACAGTCCAAGCACAAAGACGATTTAAAAGGTATTTGACTCACCATCACACAAACTAGAAATATGTTAGAAGCAGATGGAACTGTTTAGTATGTCCACAAGCAAGTAAAAAATTTAAAAAAACCTCTTCCAGATGACCATGAATATTTACAAGTCTCACAAAACTCTTACACATAGACACACTTAAACATGCACAAACAAAGAGACAGAGGTACACACACAATTACACACACACACACACACACACAAACACATGAATATGCTGAATACATACATAAAAAGGTAACCACACACATGCATACATGCATACGTGTATACACATGCAGACTGACACACGCACATGCACACAAACAAACAAACAAACAAACAGCTCTGATAACGGACAAAGTCAACAACTATCGAAAAGGTTGCAAGACACAACGAATATTTTGGAAAAAAAATAAGTAAATGAGTGGAAATCCAACCAGTGAGTGTGTTAAATAATAAGGCACTAAAAGAGAGTGACTCTCCCCAGATACAATAAAATATGCTTCAACACATGAATTCGCATAAATAATCTTGTAAACTAAATGCAAAAACGAAATGTAATAGAAATGTTGGATCTTTTTTAAAACGGGGGCCACATTTTTCATTAATGTTTTACATAGTGTTTTTGGTACCGAAAGACTTTCAAACTTCGTATACTTATCTATTTTGTGTTATAGAACAGAAAAATATTTTTGTATTCGAATTTATTTCATGTAAAAAATTGTCTTATTTCGATAATTTCAACCAATCACTGACAAGTATTCAGTTGTTTACATTTACTCCTTTGGCTGATTAAGCGGTGTAAAGCGTATTTAATTTCCATAGCTTCGTTTTGCTTTTTTCTTTTTAAATTTGCTGTTTTACCCTAACCCTAACCCTAACCCTAACCCTATCACCGATAGAATTGTTTCAGAATCGTTTGTTTATGTAGTCGGCACTTAATGTATATCGGCTGAATGGACGTCAGTGATTGGTTGAAATTACAGAAATACGACAACTTTAACATGGAATAACTTAGGGATTTCTTTTTTTTTAAAGAAGACTAAGAGAAAAAGATGTTTTATATGACACATTCTACCAGTGTTCCAAGTTTCAAAGTGTTTCGTTAATGAAAAATGTGGCCCCCGTTTTAAAAAAGATCCGAAATGTTTTGCCAGATTTAAAAAAAAGGAGAAATCTGTGCAGCGGCAGGTTCTGAGATGCGAATTTTAAACTGAAGCATCTCTTGTATTATAAAGTGCTGTCATTGGAAATGCTACATTGTAAGAATAGTTTATACTCTCAATGAAGAACATACAAAAGGCTGGAAAATGGAGTTTTATGAGAGGTATTTGGCCAGATGGATAGAAGACACATGTTTTCCAACAAATATTGTTTTGAGCGATCCTTTATCTTTTATCTTTTACTTGTTCCAGTCAACAGACTGCGGCCATGCTACGGCACTGTCAAGAAGAATCTTTAGTTGAATGAATTAACCCCAGGACTTATTTTTTTAAAGCTTTGTACTTTTTCTACTGCTCTCTTTTACTGAACCGCTAAGTTACAAAGATGTAGATACATCAACACCTGCTGTGTCAGACAGTCATGGGGTACAAACACAGACATGAAAACACACACACACACAGGCTGCGGCCATGCTGGGGCACTGTCAAGAAGAATCTTTAGTTGAATGAATTAACCCCAGGACTTATTTTTTTAAAGCTTTGTACTTTTTCTACTGCTCTCTTTTACTGAACCACTAAGTTACAAAGATGTAGATACATCAACACCTGCTGTGTCAGACAGTCATGGGGTACAAACACAGACATGAAAACACACACACACATGATGGGCTTCTTTTAGTAACCATTTACCAAATCCACTCACAAGGTTTTAGTCAGCTCAAGTCTATAGTGGAGGCCACTTGCCCAAGGTACTACACTGCATTTCAATATCACGGTTCAAATAACCACTACAGCTGCATCAACTGAGGACCTGAGAATTTGCATAGTATGGAGGAACATACTCTATATAAAATGTTGAATGTGTATGTATATGCATTCTTTTATTATTTCATTTGTTTTAGTCATTTGACTACAGCCATGCTGGAGCACTGCCTTTAGTCGAACAAATCGACCCCAGCACTTATTTTTTGTAAGCCCAGTACTTATTCTATTGGCCTCTTTTGATGATCCGCTAAGTTACAGGGATGTAGACATGCCAACACCGGTTGTCAAGCGATGTTGGGGTGATAAACACAGATGCAACCACACACACACACACATACATGCATACATGCATATATATATATATATATATATATATATATATATATATATATATAAACATAACAGAAGCACAATTAAAGGTTACAATCCTCATTGACTGTGGGGATGCTCAGGGACCACACTGAAGAGTGGTCGACCATGTTCGGATGGTGCGTTTTACGTGCCACAAGCACGGGGAGTCAGTCAGGCAACACTGGCAACGACCAATGCATGAATGGTGCTTATTGTGTACCACTAGCACGAGAGCCAGTCAGGCGACACTGGCATCAGCCACAACTGCAATTCCCATGGTGTGTTGCCTGACGATTCAAAGATACTTTTTAAATGGGCTGGTTATGCAACACTGGTATAGGCTACGGCTGTGACCTCATTTTACTTGCTGGTCATCTGCATCACAGCATATCTCCAGAGGTCTCAGTCTATTGTCATTGCCTCTGTGAGGCCCAACGTTCAAAGGTCATGCTTCACCACCTCATCCCATGTCTTCCTGGGTCTCATATATATTTAGGAGCAGGAGTTGCTGCGTGGTAAGTAGCTTGCTTACCAAACACATGGTTCTGGGTTGAGTCTTCCACTATAGCCTCGGGCCGACCAAAACCTTGTGAGTGGATTTGGTAGATGGAAACTGAAAGAATCCTGTCGTATATATATGTGTGTGTGTGTGTGTGTGTGTGTGTGTGTGTGTGTGTGTGT
>NC_068982.1:12159655-12166282 GCF_001194135.2 Octopus bimaculoides
TATATATATATATATATATATATACACATATATATGAAGCAAAAAAATTTAGGTTAAAATATTTGTGAAGATATACCAATTTTAAAAATGATGTATATATGTATATATATGTGTGTGTGTGTGTGTGTGTGTGTGTGTGTGTGTGTGTGTGTATATATATATATATATATATATATATGACAAGCTTTTTTCAGTTTCTGCTTGAGGCTATTGCAGAAGACATTTGCCATGCAGTGGAACTGAACCTGGAACCATGTTTCTTAACACACAACCACATACACACACACACCCATGCATGCATGCACAATAATGTGTGTTTTTTTGTGTTTAAAATTATAAGAACAAACCACAAAAGTAAATGAATATTAATTAGACACAGAACAATGATAAATGGGTGTTATTGTAATATATGTTGTGTGAGAGTTCACACAAAGTAAACACGTACCTATGACTACATGCTGTTTTTCACAATTTGTAGATAAAAGGAAAATAGATAAAAAAAAGAAAAGAAAATGTGCTTGTGTGTATAAGAACCCCTCCAGATACTTTACTGTTATAGTTGATTATGAGAAATGAATATATTTAAGATGATATGTAACAATTAAACTCTGAGTTTACATGCAATAAAAGTGTGTTTCTAAGACTACACAAAATTCTGAATGCACTCCAAGATGAACAGCAGGAGTTGTGAATTTACGTAAGTAGTTGTACAGTTTAAGAAAAGAATGTTTGAAATAGGTTTAATAGATTTAATACATTATGGTAGAGTTATGATTGCCACTTAAAAGAACACATATACTGTTATATTCACATGTTCGCTTGTTTTACTTCTTGATCATATTATATATTAAAATGTGTCAAAATGTTTCACCTACACACACACCATCATCATCATCATTGTCGTTGTCATCACCATTATTGTTGTGTCGACGCCCCCAGGCGAAGAAGTAGGATCTCCCAAGACATATAAATAGAGGTAGTCTGGCCGTGGTAGGAGTGTTGAGTAGCAGTCGAGTAGCAGTTGTGTAGTGGTTGAGTAGAGATCATCCGAAGGTGCTAGATAGCAGTAGCTTGAGACATAACAATTATCAACATCATTATTATTGTCATCATTATCATTCTTTTCTACTCTAGACACAAGGCCCAAAATTTTGGGACTGGGTTCTTTTTATGTGACACCAAAGCTACATATAGGTGCAGTTGTGGCTGTGTGATAAGAAGCTTGCTTCCCAACCACATGGTTCTGGGTTTAGTCCCACTGCGTGTCGCCTTGGGCAAGTGTCTTCTACTACAGCCTCAGACCGACCAGCCTTGTGAGTGAATTTTGTAGATGGAAACTGAAAGAAGCCTGTTGTTTATATATATTCCCTGTCCCAAAGAACAATATCTGGTCTGTTACGCTTGCACAGAATTGATGTTTTTATTGGGGTGTTCCACCAATATTCCTTGTTTTTAAAGGTGTGAATACCTACTGGTTCTGACATGCCCTTAATGTAAATGCCAGGGCAGTCTTTCCTGTTGTTGTTATTGTAAAGTGTTTGCAACTATATCATACTTCAGAGGCAGAAAATATCTTGTAGACAGTCTGCTGATGATGTGGATGATATCTTCCACACTGGTATAGCAGAACCAACATTTTTTATCACAATGTGGAGGTTTCATGGTATTTTTGTCCCTCTTGTTTATCAGGCGTATATGTGTCTCTTCTATTTTTAAATCGTTATAAATCTTCTACTGAGGATGGAGCTGGTTTTCAGCAAAGATACAAGGCTCCATCTTTGGGATGTAATTAACATAGATAAATTCACATTGGAACCTGAGAAAAGTCTTGCATATATCTTTACTGTTTCACTCACAGAGTGCACTTGTAATGTATGAATTAGCTGGTCAATTTCTCTTTCTGAAAATCCCAGTTTATCCAGATTCCCCTTTAAGCATTTACTACCTTAGTGCCCCAATTATTATTGGTATGAATATGAATTCATAATCTGGATATAGAAGCTGGAGGTTTCGAAACAGTTGTCCATAGATATCCACTTTTACTTTAATTTTCAAAGAGATATCTATATCTGCAGGCAGCTGAGAGAAAGTGAGATGACATTTTGAAAGTAGATTTTAAAATCCTTCCAGTTGATGGTAACTTCCAAAATATATTTCACAACAGAAACGTTCAGCTGTTCTTTGTCTTTCTCCTCTTTTATTCCTTTCTTGGTTTCAGACATTGGACTGCAGCCATAATGGAGCATAACTTTGAGAGGTTTAGTTCATTGAATCAATCCAGAGAGGGTTTTTTTTCTTCTTTGAAATCTAATTCTTATTCTGTTGATTTCGTTTTGAAAAACCACTAAGTTATGGGGACAAAAACCAATAATGGTTGTCAAGTGATGATAAAACACACACACACACACACATGTGTGTGTATGTTGCTGAAAGTGCCATACTATAGAATTGAACCTGAAACTACACATTTCTGAAGCAAACTTCTGAACTACTCAGCTTTGTCTACTTACTTTCCTTTTTTTTTTTAGTTTTTCTTTTGTTTTTTGCTTCTTATATGCAATTGGTATCAGATACCTTCTTTTAGTCTTTTCAACATCACAAGGGTTCTTTTATTCTTCTATTCTTTTACTTGTTTCAGCCATTTGATGGTGGATATGCTGGAGCACCGCCTTTTTACTCAAAGAAATCGGCCCCTGAATTTATTCTTTGTAAGCCTGGTACTTATTCTGTCGGTCTCTTTTGCCAAACTGCTAAGTTACGGGGATGTAAACACACCAACATTGATTGTCAAGCGATGGTGAGGAGACAAACACAGACACACACATATATGCTTGTATATGGTGTGTTGTGAATTTATGGGAAGAAATCCCATAAAACTCAACAATTTTGATAAATATATTTTCAAATAACCATTATAGTCTTTAGTTTTAGTTAACACCTAACTGGACTCACACATATCTTTTTTTCTCATAAGGATAAATATGAATCTCCTAGATCCTATTTTGCCTTTTCCTTTCTCAAGTCCTTTGTAACAAAATTTTGTTTATATTTCTTGCACTGAAGAGTAGAGTGATATATAATTAATTTAATTTAACCTTAATTAATTCTATTCAACCATGAATTTGCATGATTTTTTATATCTCTGTACGAAACAATCATCTGCATGAATTAAAATTCTCTTATATATTTTAACACCTTCTCTTCTCCATTTTTATCAAAATTGTTGAGTTTTATAGGATTTCTTTCCATAAATTCACAACACATCATATACAAATATTATTTTTATATTCGCAGTTTTACACCAGTAAGCTACCAGCAAAATATGAAGAATCTATATTAGAAATTTTTTTTTGGAAACCTCCAAATTGAAGGACAAATCTAATTCAACCTTTTTACACATATATTACACACACACACACACACACATGCATATATACATACAAAGGGCTTCTTTCAGTTTCAGTCTGCCAAATACTCTCACAAGGCTTTGGTTGGCCCGAAGCTATAGTATAAGACACTTGCCTAAGGTGCCATGCAGTGGGATTGAACCTAGAACCACATGGTTGGGAAGCAAGCTTCTTACCACACAGCCACATCTGTGCCTATGTTTACCTACTTTCCTGTTTTTAGTTTTTCTTTTGTTTTTCACTTCTTATATATAATTGTTATTAGATACATTCTTTTAGTATTTTCAACATCACTTGGATGTCTATTTTTATTAAATAAAAAGACATAAATATTTATTCATTACATTATAGCGTACAAAACCCGCAAGGCTTTTTATGGTGTTACTCACACTGCTAAAAACAGCAGTCAAATCTCCCTCATGTCAAACCCTAATGTCTTAACAAAGGGACACAGTAGATAATATAGATTTACACATCCTAGAAAGACAAGACGGTTGTGGATGGAAAGTCTTTGATTACAGATCTGCTTGATCCGAACATCAGCAACAACAGCAAAGTTGATGGCTTGTTGGTTAACCGTGTCATAACATCAATAAAGAATATTTTATATTACAAAAAAGAAAGAAAAAAAGAAGACAAAAAAATCATTATAAAAAAATAGAAATGTAAAGCAAATGTCTCAGTTTACTTCTGAATCATTGCACCCTGTCCCCACCCAGGCTTTAGTGCAAACACTGCATGTTTGCATTATTATGCTGCTTTGTAATAATCATGAGTTAGAAAACACCATCTGTGGACATCAGTACACATGCACCAACTGAGTCACTCAGTAATAATAATAATAATAATAATAATAATAATAATAAAGATGATGATTATGATGATGATGAGAATAATCCTTTCTACTAAAGGCACAAGGTCCGAAATTTTTTTTTTTTTTTTGGTGGGGAGGGGACTAGTCAATTACATCGACCCCAGTGTTACACTGGTACTTAATTGATCGATCCTGAAAGGATGAAAGGCAAAGTTGACCTCGACAGAATTTGAACTCAGAATGTCAGAATGTTGTAGCAGACGAAATGCTGCAAAGCATTTCGTCTAGCATGCTGATGATTCTGCCAGCTCACTGCCTTAATAATAATAATAATAATAATAATAATAATAATAATAATAATAATAATAATCCTTTCTACTATAGGCACAAGGCCCAAAATTTTTTGGAGGAGGGAACTACATCGACCCCAAATTTACACTGCTACTTAATTGATCGATCCTGAAAAGTTGAAAGGCAAAGTCAACCCCGGCAGAATTTGAACTCAGAATGTTGTGGCAGATGAAATACCTCTAAGCATTTTGCTTGGCATATTAATGATTCTGCCAGCTTGCTGCCTTAATAATAATAATAATAATAATAATAATATTTTTTTTTATAGTTACTTTGTCTGATCTTTTAATATTTTTTACCTGCATTCGCAGCATCAAAAGCAGGCCGTGTACACTGCTGAGGAGTATATGGAAGCTTTTGATGAATCATATAAACCAATACCTTCCTGCGTCCCTGAGAGCCCCCACCATTTCCTACAAAATGAAAAAACAAAACAAAAACCCTGCTAAGATATGGTGCATTATAAGGACTATATTTTAAATCTCAACAAGCTATTTTTTTATACACAATCACATGGTAAAATGGTAAAAAGTACCATTCGAGCATGATTGTTCCTAGCATCGCCTTACTAGCACTTGTGCCGGTGGTACGTGGAAAACACCATTTGAATGTGGCCACTGCCAGTACCGCCTGACTGGCCTTCATGGCAGTGGCACATAAAAGCACCCACTACACTCTGGTTGGCGTTAGGAAGGGCATCCAGCTGTAGAAACTCTGCCAAATCAGATTGGAGCCTGGTGTTGCCATTTGGCTCACTGTTGTTGTTGTTGGCACTCCGTCGCTTATGATGTAGAGGGTTCCAGTTGATCCAATCAACGGAACAGCCTGCACGTGAAATTAACATGCAAGTGGCTGAGCACTCCACAGACACGTGTACCCTTAACGTAGTTCTCGGGGATATTCAGCATGACACAGTGTGACAAGGCTGACCCTTTGAATTACAGGCACAACAGAAACAGGAAGTAAGAGTGAGAGAAAGTTATGGTGAAAATGTACAGCAGGGTTCGCTACTATCCCCTGCCGGAGCCTCGTGGAGCTTTAGGTGTTTTTGCTCAATAAACACTTACAATGCCCGGTCTGGGAATCGAAATTGCGATCCTATGACCGCAAGTCCACTACCCTAACCATTGGGCCATTGCGCCTCCACCATCTGGCTCACTAATCCGCAGTCAAGCCGTCCAACCCATGCCAGCAAGGAAAGCAGACGTTAAACAACGACGATGATGATGATGATGATCTATATGTATGAATATGCGTGTGTGTGTGTGTGTGTGTGTGTGTGTGTGTTTACATTTATCATTTATGAAGTGGTATTGTTTATATTCATGTCTGTTTCCACATTCAATAAACACCAAGGTCGATTAATCTTCTGAAACATTTGAAGCTGGTGCTCCAGCATGGCTGCAGTCATGTGAGTGAAATCAATCAAAGAGTGTTGTTATTCTTTCGCAGGTTTTAGTTAGTGGATCATGGCCATACTGGAGCACTGCCTACAATGCTTTTTAGTCAATTATATTATATCGACCTGATTACTTTGATATTTATTTAATTGACCTCAGAAGATGACTGAAGGTAAAAATTAGCCAGGCATAAAGGAAAACAAGAAAAAACAATCTAGACAGACTTAAATACATGAGACAATTTTTTTCTGTCACATCCCATGTCAGAGATTACAGTATCTTATGTTTGTTGTAAAAATTACAATAGAAAGATTTTTTTTTTATTTGTGGTAAGTATTTTAATGAAATAGTTTCAGGATAAAAAACTAAAACTAATTAAGTATAAAAGCCAACAGACAAGTAAATGAAGGATAAGATTAGGTGAGGATGGAAGGGAGAAGAAAAATCCAACTTTTAGTGTAACTATTAATTTTTCTTCTTTTAATCAAATGGTTTTAGTGTTAGCTTAAATTTATTTTCTTACCACTGTCATGATTGTTTTAAACAGTTTACCATATATACAGTTTTTTTTTTTAAATGGTATTTACTAATCTAATTATTTGTATCTACAAATAGAAAAACACACACACACACACATACACACATGTATATATAT
>NC_068982.1:12166974-12169860 GCF_001194135.2 Octopus bimaculoides
TATTCAGGTTACTTGTCAAATCTAATGCTTATTGATTTGCAATTTAAAAAATTAATCATGTATTACCTTGTAGCTTTGAGGTTTTGATGATGTGATTGTTTATTTTTAAAATGACATTATAGGAAAGGTGTAAAACTCCAGATCTTCCCAGTTTGAGCATATAACAGTTAAAATATTTGGACCGGACATGGCTGCTTTAAATTCCAAAGGGTTAAGGTTTTCCTTTAGCAAATGTGTATTTGAGTGTGAATTTTCATCTTATTTATAACTTAAATGGGACTGTTTTGGGGAATGTTATAAATATACCTTTTCATCAACATCATCATCATTTAACATCTATTTTCCATGCCAGCACAGGTTGGATGGTTTGACAGGAGCTAGCCAGTCACAGAGCTGCACCAGGCTCCAATTGTCTGATCTAGCATGGTTTCTATAGCTGGATGCCCTTCCTAATACCAATCACTTTACAGGGTGTACTGGTGCTTTTCACATGACACCAGCACAAATGCTTTTTATGTAGGACCGATAAAAGTGCTCATTACATGACACCAGCAAGGGCATGAGATATGCACACAACACATATCCAGAAATCTACATTCATATATGCAAATATTCTAGCACAATTAATTTTGACACAAACACCAATGACACCTGAAAAATTATTAAAATAGAACAATTAATTTGAGAGAGAGAGAGAGAGAGAGAATGAATGCATTATGAAAAAAAAGGAAGCATATTGTTTTAGTAATTAGTTGTTAGTAGAAAGAAAACTATTAGAAGAATATTATGCTCAATACTAAAACCTATTTAAATAAACTGTATGTGTAACTGAATGCTGTATTTTTTAGCAGCACCCATTGACAAAATAATTTGACATTTGTCATATGTTAACCTAAAAGACAACTCAAGCATTTAGTTGCTATTTAAAATTGCTAGCTACAAGGGTCATTCGAGGATAATTTGTTAAATATCAGTTGTGTAGACTTGAGTGGGTAATTTTATTTTTTTCTCTGTTACTTATATCCATTAACTTTAGTTTTATATTTTCTCCAAAACTTCTGATAATATTTTACCATCTTTATCATTTAATCAGCACTACAATATATTTATTTGTATATATATATATAACCACATGTGAATTGTTGGTGATTTTGTCCCTCTGTCTTCCTTTTCTCTTGGACTTCCCTCTGTCTCCTGTTTCTGAAGAAGAGCTTTGCTTGAAATGTAAAACACCCTTTCTTTCCTTCCCTGAGCATCTGCTAATACTTTGCATGTACCACGTCCTCATGTTGTTTTTTTTTCTTGTGTTTGTTCTTTGTTTTGTTTTTTTGATTTACTATATATATATATATATATATATATATATATATATATATATATATGCATGTGAAATCGCAGTCATAGATGATATTGGTGTCACGTAGCCGGCACCCATGCAGGTGGCATGTAAAAATCACCTTTCGAGCATCAAGCCTCATGAAAGCAAAGTCGTTCAGCTCCTATTGAATGTTGGGCCTCACAGAGGCAATGATCGAGATCTTTGGCTTTATGTTGTGCTTGAGAAGAAGACCCATCAAGCCAAGTAAAACTGCAGTCACGACAGATACCAGAACCATGCAAATGGCACCCTTGTCAGTGGCACGTAAAAGTACCTTTTGAGTGTTGGGCTTCATGGAAGCAAGGACTGAGACCATTTGGCATTAAGCTGGACTTCGAGTGTTGGGCCTCACGGAGGCGAAAACTGAGTCCATTTGGCATTGTTCTGTGCTTGAGAAGAAGGCCCATCAAGCCAAGTAAAACTACAGTTGTGGTAAATACCAGAGTCACACAAATGACAGCCATGACAGTGGCACGTAAAAGCACTGATTACACTCTCAGAGTGGTTGGCATTAGGAAGGGCATCCAGCCATAGAAACCATGCCAAAATGAACTGGACTCTGGTGCAGCCTCCCAGCCCTAGTCTCAAACAGTCCAACCCATGCCAACATGGACAACAGACATTAAATAATGATGATGATGATATGTGCATATATGTATGTGTGTGTATGTATGTATATATGTGTGTGTGTGTATAATGTTTTTATTTATACATATATACATATACATATGTGGCCAGTGCCCACTGACTGGCTCCCATGCTGGTGGCACATAAAAAGCACCATCTGAACGTGGTTGATGCCAGGTCTGCCTGATTGGCTCTTGTGCCAGTGGAATGTAAAAAGCACCAACTGATCAAGGCTGATATTGATCCCCTGACTGGCTCTTGTGCCGGTGGCACATAAAAAACCACTATCCGAAAGTGATCGATGCCTGCTTGATTGGCTCCTGTGCTGGTGGCATGTAAAAAGTATCCACTACACTCTCGGAGTGGTTGGCGTTAGAAAGGGCATCCAGTTGTAGAAACATTGCCGGATCAGATTGTAGCCTGGTGCAGCCACTAGCTCTCCAGACCTCAGTCAAACCGTCCAACCCATGCCAGCATGGAAAGCAGACGTTAAACGATGATGATGATGATGATATTTATATATTTATATTTATATGATGATGATATATGTAAATTTATAAATATACATGTATACATATGGATGGGGGTGCTGGACTCCCAGTTCAAAAATATAAGGAGACAGATATTGTGTCATATAGCCAGCTGGGAATGATATTTCCTGGGGCTAAACAGCAGTAACAATCACCCTAACCAGGACAGCCACATTATGTTGACAAATAATCTTTACTTTAAAGAATTGTTACTGAATATCTCTCTTTGAGAGATTTAGAAATAATAATGTTTCTATAATGGTACAATAATGCACCAATATTTACTGGAAATAGCAGTCGATAATATACAACCCTACAGTAAAGCTTTACTATATATATATATATATATAT
>NC_068982.1:12169916-12171842 GCF_001194135.2 Octopus bimaculoides
ATATGTATATATATTGGCAAAGATGTTTGCGGGCAGCGAACATAAAAAATTTCATCTTACCCGTAGGAAGAACATTAAATAAATGTACAACCCAGATGTGGATAATCTAGGACCTAGGTTTTGAACTTTCCAAATTACGTTTGTTAACGTAAATTTGATTAGTTCTCTTTGGTTAGATTCACCTAGACAAAATTTCGAATGTTGCTACATATACACACACACACACTTACACACACACATGTAATTTATTCCTCCAAAACAAGAATGTAACAAATTTCTGGAATTTCTTATACTCAGATATTGTTCTGTGTTCTGCTGTGTTTATAAGGTGAGAAAAGAAATGGAAGCTGGTAAATGGTTTTAAATTGCTTTCACTCAGCAATCATTATTCCTTGATTTATGGCAACTTGTTATTTAGGTAGATTGCCTTTCGACTTATGAATTATTTCACTCTATTCTAGTATGAAACATTATGATGATGAGCAGTAGTAGCAGCAGTAGTAGCAGCAGTAGCTGCATTTGTCGTTGAGGAAGTTTAATCAATTCTGCTTAAGAAATAGCTAAAAGGATATGACGACGGTTACAATGACGAGGGTCCCAGCTGATACGATCAACAGAACAGCTTGCTTGGGAAATTAACATGCAAGTGGCTGAGCACTCCACAGACATGTGTACCCTTAATGTAGTTCTGAGGGAGATTCGGTGTGACACAGAGTGTGACGAGGCTGTCCCTTTGAAATACAGGTACAATAGAAACAGGAAGAAAGAGTGAGAGAAAGTTGTGGTGAAAGAGTACAGCAGGGTTCACCACCACTCACTGCTGGAACCTAATGGGGCTTTAGGTGTTTTCGCCCAATAAACACTCACAACACCAGGTCTGGGGATCGAAACCATGATCCTACGACTGCAAGTCTGCTGCCCTAACCATTGGGCCATTGCACCTCCACTTGAAAGGAGCACTCAGTCGGTTAAGACGACAAGGGTCCCAGCTGATACAATCAATGGAACAGCCTGCTCGTGAAATTAACGTACAAGTGGCTGAGCACTCCACAGACACATGTACCCTTGATGAAGTTCTCAGGGAGATAGATTCAGCGTGACACAGAGTGTGACAAGGCTGGTCCTTTGAAATACAGGTACTACTCACTTTTGCCAGCTGAGTGGACTGGAGCAACGTGAAATAAAGTGTCTTGCTCAAGGACACAACACGTCACTGGGAATTGAACTCATGACCTTACAATCGTGAGTCAAATGCCCTAACCCTTAAGCCATGTGCCTTGACTAAGAAATATCTATGACACAAATTAAGCTATTAACCCTTTCGTTACCAACCCAGCTGAAACTGCCTCTGGCTCTGTAGTACAAATGTCTTGTTTTCAACAGTTCTGAATTAAAATCTTCCACCAAACCTTAGTCACAATTTATATTCCTAACACTAGCTGAATGATAACTAAGTTATTGTACTAAATTCTTTGTTATATTTAAAGTAATTGAAAGAAACACAGAGCATCTCAAAATAAATACAGTAACGAAAGGGTTAAATACTTGGAGGCCTCTTACAACTCCATCACCTGGAGTATGTCATGCTTCAGTTTTGTACAATCTTTCAAGCAGTTTTTCTCTTGGACAGAAAGAATTCCTTTTGGATTCTGAGATAATTATGTTTTTAAGAAGATGCTGTAGCAGAGTTGTAAACTGTCACTGACAGGTGTATGTTGATGTTGCTGTTGTTGCTTAGCTCCACATTTGTTTTGGTTGAATTTCTTTTCTTTTTTTACTTGTTTCAGTCATTTGACTGCGGCCATGCTGGAGCACCGCCTTTAGTTGAACAAATCGACTCCAGGACTTTTTCTTTGTAAGCCTAGTACTTATTCTATTGGTCTCTTAGGCCTAACTGCTAAGGTATGGGGATGTAAGATATATATA
>NC_068982.1:12172062-12174229 GCF_001194135.2 Octopus bimaculoides
TGTGTAAGATCACATTAGCAAATGTCTCTGTTTTTTTTTTAAAAAAAAGAAAGAAGGACCAAAAATGTTGGAGTGGCTGTGTGGTAAGTAGCTTGCTTCCCAACCACATGGTTCTGGGTTCGATCCCACTGTGGGGCATCTTGGGCAAGTGTCTTCTGGTGTAGCCTCGGGCCAGCTGAAGCCTTGTGAGTGGATTTGGTAGATGGAAACTGAAAGAAGCCCATCATAAACGTGTGCGCGCATGCGAATGTGTTTCTCTGTGTGTGTGTATATGGGTTCGTGTGTGTGTGTGTGTGAGTGCATGAGTGTGTTTGTGTATTTGTGTGTGTGTGTGTATGAGTGTGTTTCTGTGTGTGTATGATTGTGTGTGTGTGTGTGTGTGTGTGTGTGTGTGTTTGTGTGTTCCCTTGTATCTGTGTTTGCATGCTACCACTACTTCATAACTGGTGTTGGCGTATTCATGCCCCAGTAACTTAGTGGTCTGGCAACAGAGATTGATAGGCTTAAAAAAAAAAATAAATACTGCAGTCAATTAATTCAACTAAAATTCTTCATGGCAATGCCCCAGCATGGCCGCAGTCTAATGACTGAAACAAGTAAGAGAAAAGTAGAGTGTGCTTTTAAAAAGATTTGGCTGCTATTTCTAGCCAGATTGAATGCCCCTCATTGTCTAAACTGATTGATATTGATGATAATGATAATGATTTTAACCCCAGATCAACACTGTCTGAGTAGTAGTAGTAGTAGTAGTAGTAGTAGTAGTAGTAGTAGTAGTAACAGCAGCAGCAACTGTCTGAGCAATCTGATTCTGTCAAAGAAATAACTAACCAATGTTCTTTAGAAGTATATTGATGACCTTATCTATTTTTTTTTACTATTCCTTCTTTTAGGATGATGGGATGTGACTTGGGATAGATTTTGCTGCTATTTCTAGTAGGGTGATTGCCATGTAAACAATTAGAAGTGACCCTTATCAGAACACTTCTAACTGATCTTCAATTTTAATAATATTTTATTTCTTTGTGTGGGTGGTCTATTAGTGGATTGTTTTTAAAAGTGATCTTTCTCCTTAATGGACTAAATTACCTTCATTATCTCATTTGCTTTCAGCTATATTTTAATAAATAAACATCAAAGAACATTTGTTTTTAACTATGGCATCGTATTAATCATGGTACTATAATTAAATTAATGAAGCAGTAGATCAATGAATAATAAAGCATATCAGTTTTTAAGTAGACCCTCTCACTTTTGAATAGTTAGTTCTATCAGTTCTTGTGTTTCTACAAAAGAAACCAAACTAAAAGAAACGAGTATGAATTGATGCGGTGCAATTGCTCCTGGATGTTTCATAACTCATGTTTCTTTCTTGCCTTTAACCCTCCAACGCGGAGTATAGGCCACTTATAATTGAATTCCATGTTGCATAATTTTTTGCTTCTGTACTTATACTCTACCATGAATGTCTCCCTTTCTCTAGTTCCTTTTGTGTTGATCTATGCCACAAGTTCTTAGGCCTACCCTTCTTTCTATATCCATCCGGATTCCACTGTAAAGCACGTTTTGCTACATTTGGTGTGTCCTTTCTAATTGTGCTACCAATCCACTTCCACTTCCACTTTTTCTTAAATATTTGCTCTCTAATCGGAAGTGGATTCGTTCTTTGCCATATATGTATAAAACATTTATATTGCCAGGACACCAGTGTGTTCTTTGTGGGTCAATTATTTGAATGAATTTGGTAGAAGGAAACTGAAAGAAGACTGTCATATATGTGTATACACAAACATATTCTTTTATTTCAGTTATTTGACTGTGGCCATGCTGGAATACTGTTTTTAGATGAACAAATCGATCCCAAGACTTATTCTTTGTAAGCTTAGTACTTATTCTATAGGTCTCTTTTTGCTGAACCGCTAAGTTTCAGGGATGTAAACACAACAACATTGGCTGTTAAGCGATGGTGGGGGTACAAACATATATATATATATATGTACATGTCTTTGTATCTGTGTTTATCATTCACCACCACTTGACAACTGGTTTTGGCTTGTTTACATCCCTGTGACTTAGTGGTTTGGCAAAAAAAGACTGATAGAATAAGTACCAGCTTAAAAACAAATTCTGGGGTCAATTCATTCAATTAAAAATTCTTCAAGGTGGTGCT
>NC_068982.1:12174519-12178116 GCF_001194135.2 Octopus bimaculoides
TGCCATTAGTTTTTCAAATGGCACATCATGGCACACTTGAGTGAGATGTACCTACTGGCACTCGGCTGGTTACGACAATGGGGCTTCCAGTTAATCTGATCAGCAGAACAGCCTGCTCATGAAATTAACATGCAAGTGGCTGAGCACTCCACAGACACGTGTACCCTTAACGTAGTTCTCGGGGGATATTCAGCGTGACAGAATGTGGCTAGGCTGGTCCTTTGAAATAATGGTCCAACTCATTTTCACCTGAATGGTTTGGAGCAATGGGAAATAAAATGTCTTGTTCAAAGATGCAATACGGTGCCAGGAATTGAACTCTCGACCTTATGATCATAAGCCAAATACTCTAACCACTAAGCCGTGCCCCTTCACACAGTTACTGCTACTGCATCCAGAAGAGGGTCACCTGACTCGTTGGCAGACATTCTCCACCCTCAGACCTATAACCATGTTTTCTTCTCTCTCTGCAACTATTATAATGAGTTCTGTTTCTTGGAGGTGACAGACTTGTGCAACCTCCACAGCGGTTTCCCTGACTCACTCATCTTTCCTCTTTCCATCACCCTTGTTGGGCTTATTTCCCTGGGTCCTACACCAAGCTCTATACCAAATCTTCCTTCTCTAGAATGTTGGTTTTCTGGAACTCCCACATTGCTCAAATTTTTCCCTACCTTGTTTGTGCGTGCACCAATTCAAGTAATATTCTCTTTGATCAGCCACCTCCTACTTGCTCACGCCTCTGTATCCCCATGTTATATTCTTGCATTCACCAATTCATCTGACTCATGTCTTGCTCTCTCTTTTTACTCTCTCTTTACTCTTTTACTTGTTTCAGTCATTTGACTGCGGCGATGCTGGAGCACCGCCTTAAGTCGAGCAAATCAACCCCAGGACTTATTCTTTGTAAACCTAGTACTTATTCTATTGGTCACTTTTGCCAAACCGCTAAGTTACGGGGACGTAAACACACCAGCATCGGTTCTCAAGCGATGTTAGGGGGACAAACACAGACACACAAACACATATATATATACATATATACGACAGGCTTCTTTCAGTTTCCATCTACCAAATCCACTCACAAAGCTTTGGTCGGCCTGAGGCTATAGTAGAAGACACTTGCCCGAGGTTCCATGCAGTGGGAATGAACCCGGAGCCATGTGGTTGGTAAGCAAGCTACTTACCACACAGCCACACCTGCACCTAATTTTAATCAAAAAGTGAGTCTCAAAACTTCACTCTTCCACCCTTTTCATATACAATAATTTTCTTTTGCTGTTACACAACATCAATGCCCTCCTTAGATTCTACTGTTTCTTCAGTTTGGTGTGGATTGCTTCTCTATCACTGTTGCTGTTTGGTGAAAGTACTCATATGTATCGTATAGAATATAACCCCTACTCAAGACTAATGGGGGTGGGGGAGAAAGAAAGAACCTATCAAGGAGAAGCAAAGGCTGTTGTTCATTAATGAGTTATAAAGAGGTTATGTTGGATATTATATTTAATGCTTTAAAACGGTTTTATGTGGGGAAAAAATCTCAACCATATTCAAAAACGTTGCAGTTTCAAAGTGTATAGTGAGAACAGTGATCGACAATAAAGATTAAAATTAGAGTTAAGCACTTAAGCAACTTCACTATTAACTGTCCAGATATTGGTTTTGATACACCTAATGTGGTACATAAAATCGAATGGTTCTTGATTATGTTTGATGCTCAGACTAGATGTTCCAATAAACAAAATGGTTAATCAAATAAAAGCTCAAAGTTTGTGTAATAATTTGGAGAAAGTAGATAGCGTGGTTTCTGGTGCCAAACTTTTTCTTGCTAGTAAAGCCCGGTTTGAAACGTTTAAGAGGAATTTTAATTTGTACAACAATAAAATGAGTGGTGAAGCTGGCTAATAGAGAAGCGGTTATTAATGAGCCTGAGGAGTTGAAGAAGATTATAGGCGAAGGAAGGTGTTCACCAAAATATTTGTGTAATGTTAACAAAACTGAACTTTTCTGAAAATGTATGCCTTTCTTGACTTTTATATTTCTGTGGGAGAAAAATCTGTATCAATCTTTAAAATATGCAAAAATCAGGTTTTGTATCACTTATCCAAACTGAGGGGGCTTTGAAGATTTGTGCCAATTTTAATCTACTTGTGACTTGGCATTCAAACAAAAAGACTTAGATAGTTGTTAGCCTTTTTCAAGACTTGTTTACAAACATTTTGCCAGGCATCAGAAAGGTACAATCATCACCATCATCATCATCATCATCAACCTCCTTTAACGTCTGTCTTTCATACTGGCATGGGTTGGAATGGTTTGACAGGAGCTGACAGGTTCCAATCTGTTTTGGCATTGCTTCTACGACTGGATGGAACCTAGGGATGCGTTTGTGTGCCAGGTGAGAGGTTAGAATATGAAAGAGAAACAGGAACATCAAACAATATTCCAATGAAGCATAACTCCTTTAAGACAAACCATGAAGCCATTGATTGAACTTAAATGATCTTTCTAATAATGTGATAGTGGAATGTGACCCTAAGAACACAACTTGTTTGCTCCAGCCACTGAATCAAGGTGCAATAGCTAATTCCAAAGCATTTTACCTGAGAACTTTAAACAACTAATAAAGTAATTTACAGGAAAGATAAACCAGCAGTTGGTTGGTGTGTGCATATGTATGTGCCTGCAGATAAACTTGCACTCATGTTGTCAGTGTACGTTTCACATTAATACACAAGTGTGTGCTTGTGTGTATGTGCGCTTCATTATTGCATACGTGTGCATATTCCATATGTATATGTGTGCATGTATTTATGTATAATTTGGCTTCACAGTTTGTGATTATGTACATACAACCTAAAATAGTTATCTCTGTTATTCCATTATAAAGTATCATATTTATTTGCCCTGTGGCAAAGAGCAGAAATTATTATTAATTCTCATTGAGCTACATGTAGGTTACAACACTAAGCCTATCTTATAGTCCTTAGGCTGAACAGGTTTCTGATTATATTCATTATTACAACTTTATGCAGCTCAAATTAGCTTGGAAGTTTTCAGTTTATGTTTTGGTTTAATAGTAGAGTTTAATCAGTTTAAATAAAGGACCACTAGAGCAGCTACATTTACCTACAAGAATTCCTAGTTTTGCAATTTATTTTATTTTTGTTGATATATATATATTCTGTAAATGATAATGTTTTATAAGCTTAGAGCTTGTCAACGATTACCGTATATTTATGAAAGAAAATAATCTAATATTGGGGCATATAAGGCTTCGAAAGAAAAAAGTGGATTTTCTGTGAAAACACACACATATATACATCTGTCTGTCTCTCCTTCATCATCATCACCATCATCATCGTCGTCGTCGTCGTCGTCATCGTCATTATCATCATCATCATCATCATCATTAAGGTGGTGAGCTGGCAGAATCATTAGCACACCGGGCGAAATGCTTAGCAGTATTTCATTTGCCGCTACATTCTAAGTTCAAATTTCACTAAAGTCGACTTTGCTTTTCATCCTTTCGGTGTCAATAAATTAAGTACCAGTTATGCACTGGGGTCAGTGTAATCGACTACCCCCCCCCCC
>NC_068982.1:12178229-12185547 GCF_001194135.2 Octopus bimaculoides
TGTAGAAAGGATTATTATTATTATTATTAAGGCGGCAAGCTGCCAGAATCGTTAGTGCGCTGGATGAAATGCTTAGCGGTATTTCGTCTGTTTTTACATTCTGAGTTCAAATTTCACCAAGGTTGACTTTGCCTTTCATCCTTTCTAGGGTGATAAAAAAAAATACCAGTTGAATACTGGTGTCGATGTAATCGAATCATCCCTTCCCAACAAAATTGCTGCCCTTCAGGCAAAATTTGAAACCATTATTATTATTAGTATTGATGTTGTTGTTATTTCAGTTCTTAGACCAGGTGGTGCATTGCGTTCTTGAGCAAAACACTTCACCTCATGCTGCACTATGATCACTCTGACAACTGAAGTGTGGCACGCTGTGCACCTGGTCAGGAAATGTCAATCTGATGGACGGAGTGAGCTAATATACAGCACAAACATTTGACTACTATAGACAAGTCATTTGGCAAAAGCTGAACACTTATACATCGTCTGTGACGGGAGAGACCGTCGTTGTTATCAAGGTGATGAGACACACACATATGTTTACATATACATATATATAAATATATATAAATGTGGCCAAATCAAGGAGGTATTCGATGATCTTCCCTGGGACACAGGTTCTGGAGGTGTCTTGAGGCTGTGGTAAAAACTGAAGATACCTACTTTGAGTGAAGTGTTATCACTCAGCCATTATCCAGCGTCAGCAAGGTACAGTCTGAGGGAAACTAGCTGTTATTTCTAGCAGATTGTGTAACCATATCGATGCTCCATCACTAGCTCAACGAATGTCGACAGTTTGAACATCTCTAATTTCTGTATGCAAAGGTGGTTTATGATATTTTTAATTTTTCTATGATACATAATCCAAGTAGTTATTTGTTGTCTGTTTCCTGCTGCATTTCTATGATAGTTTTATTTACAAGATGTTAGTCTTTTCAGCCATATGACACACTTCTGGAATTGTTTTCACCTTCTCTTGTTCTATCCAATTACAATTCATTTACTTCCAGGTGTAGGTAGATCAATTTTAATCACTATTATCAGAATGCACAAATTTTGATCTTATCTATCATGTTATTTAAAATAGTCTATGTATAATTTTGTTAAAATAGATTAGTAAAGGTTAAGGCTATAGGAAATAAATGTAAACACATAAAAATTTCACAAAGTACTTGATGAGAAAGATTGATAAGCTATTATCTTAGTTCTGAAACTTTGAAGAGTTTTGTACTTTCTGAAGATTTGGAATATGATGTTGGAATTTAATTAATAGTAATATTTTTGAAACAATTTCTCAAAGTATTTTCTGTATCAAAATGAAAATCAAATGGCTTGTTCAGTAAACAGGAGAATCTTGTACAAAATTCAAGATTATCATACTAAGAAGACATGATAACCTCTTCACGGACAAACCACAAAATTAATAAACAATTCATTAATTTATATTTCTGACTTTGAATGAAATAAACGAATTTTCTTTAATATCTTTTTCTGCCATTTTCTTGTTTTACTCATTGAACACTGGCCATACTAGGCTCAGCCATAAGGTATTGATATTCTTTTCTACTCAAGGCCCGAAATTTTTGGTGTGTGGTGGTGGGGGGGGGGCTGTCAATTAGATGAACCCCAGTACACAAGTGGTACTTAACTAATCAACCCCAAAAGGATGAAAGGCAAAGTTGATCGCAGCAGAATTTGAACTCAGAATGTAAAGTCAAATGAAATACTGCTAAGCATTTTGTGCTACCGTTTCTGCCAGCTCACTGCCTTTATTTATATCAATCACAGTACATTTGTCCGATACTTATTATCTGCTGTCAGTTGCTGCAACTATGAATGCTCGTGGCTTGGGCATGACTCGGTAAGCTTTCTCCACACTGGTCGGCTTTTTCCCTTGAGTTTACCATTTATTATGATAAATTCCTTTCCATTTCATGTCCCTTTTTGCAGTGCCTTTGAATGTCAGTCTAGGTCTTCCATGGTTTCTTATCCTTTTTATATATAGTCTGATAGTTATTTTATCTTAGGATATGGAATGGAGATTGGCAAAAGGATAAATGACTCATTTGGATGTAGATATTCCAATCAAGTTGTACCGCTTGTGTGCATGCATACCTGTGTGTGTGTGTGTGTGTGTGTGTGTGTGTGTAATCATCATCATCAATCCCATAATTATTATCATCATTTTATGCATGTGCTTTTTTCCATTCTGGCATTGGTTGGATGAGACATTTTGGAGCAATATTCTATGGTCAGATATCATTTCTGATGCTAATCCTAACCTTTACATTATTTACATTTGATGGATATTTGTCCTCATCTTGTTTGTTGTTAACACAATGTTTCAGCTGATATACCCTCCGGAGTTCAACATAGAGATGTTTGCAGAACAGATGGAATCCTTATTGACAATAAATATTAAGTGACTTTAGTTATAGTCTTATGTCAATTATGAAACTACAGGCTCCTTAGATCAAAGCTTACCCTAGTTTCTATGGCACATAATTGACCGAGAACACCATGCCCATCTCCACTTATATAGGATATTAGCCTGTCAAGTGCATCTGAGTACACTGGAGCACTGTGAAATCAAATGTCTTGCTGAAGAACACAATGCACTAATCAGTCTTGAGATTGAAACCATGATCTTACAATTCAGAGTCCAGTACCTAACCCATAGACCACATACCTTCACTATGGTTGACTACTCACCAGTTCTTTTCTTTTTTTTTAATTTCTCACTTGTTTCAGTCATTAGACTGTGGCCATGTTGGGGCACCACCTTGAAGAATTTTTTAGTCAAATGAATCAACGCCAGTACATTTTATAAAGCCTGGTACTTATTCTATCAATCTCTTTTGTCAAACTGTTAAGTTACACGAATGTAGACAAACCAACACTAGTTGTCAAGTAAAGGTGGGTGGGACAAACATAGACACAAAGATATATTATAGACACACAATGGGCTTCATTCAGTTTCCCTCTACTGAATCAAATCACAAGATTTTGATTGGCCTGAGAATAAAGTAGAAGGCACTTGATCAAGGTGGCATGCAGTGGAACTGAACTTGGAACCATGTGGTTGGGAAGCAAGCTTCTTACCACACAGACATGCTTGCACCTGTTTACATAACAACGCCAGCACCAATATATCAGGCATGTACCTTACTGTAAGAAGGTAGACCAGCAATTCTGATTTTTCTTCCAAACAGTCCTTGATGAAGGTGCTGTGATGGGTAGTCAAGGCTACGACACAGTTATCAATTTATACTTTTGAACACCAGTGCTTGGGAGGAAAACACATGGAAAGTGAGCCCTAGGGCTAGAAGTGTTAGATGGTGGGGACAAACACAAACACACACATATATATATATATATATATACGACGGGCTTCTTTCAGTTTACCAAAGCAGTTCTTAGGAGAGAGAATTCTGTAAAATTGTGCACAGTTTATGAGGTGTGAGAAGTAATGAGTGGTAGCAAGAAATGAGACTATTGAATTTGGGCGTCAGAAAAAAAAAAAGCATTAAATGATAAGTTCAGTGAGGTCAGATCTCACTTTGCTGGGCTTTAGAAATGAAGTAATATACCAGTGTAGCCCATTGCTGAAAAATGGCCATTGCAATGCTGCTGCTGTTACTGATGATGATGATGATGATGATGATGATGATGATGATGATGAATGTATATCCTTTGTGTAAACTTATAGTTCATTTTTTTTTTTAACTACTCAACTTGAAGTTATTTTCTTTTTATAACAAAATTTCATTTGTGCAACAAATTACTGTATTAAATTTTACTAACCTGGAATCTAAATATTGTGCAAATAGGTTGAAGCAATAGAGATTTTTTTGAATTTCCATGGAATATATATATATGTATATGAAAGTAATATATATATATATATATATACATACATATATATATACATATATATTCTTACACACACATATATATGCATGTATATATATATACTTACATACATACGTTACATACACACATACGTATATATATATATATATATATATATATATATATATGTATGTATGTATTGAGATTAATTTTTTCATAATTTGGAAGATGGTTAAGTTTAAATGCTTCCTTGTCATAACAACAAATAAATATCTGAATAAAAGATGGGAAAAAGAGCTTTAGATTCATTTTATTTCTTTGAGTAATGCCAGACTTAAAAAAGCATAAATCTCTTAGAACAATATGGAGCAACTTTATGACAATGTGGAAGTTATTGATTGAGTTTTTTGCTTTTTTTTTAAAGATGATTTTATTACTTTTATCTTTCATAAAATATTATACAAGCTATTGTTAAAAACATTTGTGCAAAATTTTAATAAAATTTGATTAAATAAGTGAAGAATTGAAATTTAGTTAAGTACTGGCGGTGGGGAAAGTAATTTTATATGCTAACCAAGAGTATTTTCTGGAATATTTTCTGAAATTCTATTGACTGGAGGAAAAAAATAGAGTAAAGAAGCAAAAAATAAAATAAATGTAAGAATAAAATATAATTTCAAACATACTTTGCTGAAATAGAAACATTCATTATTTTCTAAATTATTTATGGTAAATGCTTGCAAATAAGTAATTCTAAGATATTAAATGTAGGGATCTCACACACCCAAAATTTTGGACTCTTTTTGTTTATCTTTCCCTTGGTTTTTCTGTCTTTCTTTCTTGCTGTTTCAGCCAGGCTGTTGTCTGTCTGTCTGTCTCTTTCCTCATTCATACACTATACTCTGTTCTTTCTGATATTCTAAACATTTTATGTTTTTTTTTTTTTACAACTATCAGTGTAAGAAATAAATAGACATAAAGTAATAAAGTACTCTAAACATCTGTAAAAAATAAATGGAGCAAGATAATAAAAGTTAACTTGTGTTACATAAAAAAACGATGTGTCTTAGAATGCCTCCATGAACATGTAAATAATATTTAGTTTCCTCAACTGTGTGTGTTTTTTTTCTTTCCCTTCTTCTCTAATTTGATTGTCTTCATATGATGTCAGTATGATTTTGCGCTGCAAATTTGGCATTTTTAAATGCAAGAAAGAAAATTAATGAAAACTAGAAAATATATATTAATAACCATGTATAAATATTCTTTTCTACTCTAGGCACAAGGCCTGAAATCTGTGGGGAGGGGGCCCATTCGATAATATCGACCCCAGTATGCGACTGGTACTTGACTTATTGACCCTAAAAGGATGAAAGGCAAAGTCGACCTCGGCGGAATTTGAACTCAGAACGTAAAGACAGACGAAATACCGCAAAGCATTTTGTCCGGTGTGCTAACGTTTCTGCCAGCTCGCCGCCTTTAAGCATGTTTAAATAAACAAATGAATGGTAACAAAATAGTAGGGCTTCATTAGGACCACGTTGCTCTGGTTTTCATTTTAGTACCGGTAATATACTGGAGACATAGGTATGTATATAAAAGATACCTCTGGTTAGTATTGATACTCAAGAAGAATAAGCATCTACGTGGAATAGTTTATCTATGAATATGATATTATTTTCTATTAACGAAGGGGAAAAAGCCATCAATCAATAATGGATGTGTTCATTTACATAATTTGTATTTTTTGATGGCAGCAGAGGGAAACATAAAAGCTTTATTAGAATATAGCATTGCATTTCCAACTCATGAATCATATAGTCTGCCTTTCGCATAAGAAGATAATCTGATTGCTGCCAACAGAGAAAGCATTTACTGGACTTCTTCCAGCCACTTCAAATCTTTGTCACCTTGTTTATCACTACTTGCTTGACTCCCGTATAACTATTTATGTCTCTCTGGTGATGGTGCTTATCTGACATCCCAAAAGTACTCTGTCTTCAATCATTCGTTGCTATGGAGTTTGTTAAATGAAAATATCTAACACATAGAATATCTTGATTACCTAAGTATCCTTGTTGGGATCTCTCATATGATTGTTTATATGCTTATTGTTTCCATTAACTAAATAATATTGACTTTCCATTATATACTCTCTGTATTCAATATCTATATTATATATTGCTCTGTAGCATCACCCATCTTAAATCTACATCATCTAATCTGACTATATAATCCTTTTTCCTATCAATATTACACGTCTTGACAGTATCACACATCTTAACATACATCAAAACGCTCCCCGCCCATGCCAATATTATACTGCTCTACAATATGATATTTCATACACCTCATAAAATCTAACTATATAATATTAACTTCACGCATTGTTTTTATTTCCTGCCTATATTTCATAGCTCTGCAACATCACAACTTACAAACACATATCATATATATATTAAATTAACACCATACACCATCTTTCTTTTCACCTTATATTTCACTGATCTACTGTATCACATTTTTTAAATAGACATGAAACAGAAACAAAATCGTTTTATTTTTGCAAGTAAATAAAACCATTGAACTGAACATATTTCTCTGTCATTGAAGCCTGTATATTAAGGCTGACATTAGCTTCTATCTAAGCACTAATTATAATTATCCTGTAAAATGAATCAATGGGGAGCCACGTTGTAGTTACCCAGCATAACTGACTACTTAAATTATAAACCAAATCTCTTTGAAATCACATCAAAGAAAGAAGGACACAAAGGAAGAAGGATACATACTCCAAGAGATACATTGTGTTCATGGTTGGATTATATTTGATCATGGGTCTGCTCCATTTGGGTTGGCCTTGGGTTTAAAAATGAACAGGAGCAACAACTATAACACTGATACTTTCCAACACACACACACACACACGTGTATACACACACTCACATGTATACACACACACACACACACACACACACACACACACACACACACACACACACACACAAATCTTTTTATATATGCATGTATATTATATACATGTGTACTTGAGATAAAGATGGTGGGAAAAAGGTATCAGGGTAGGCCTGGGGACAGTTTGAGACAATTCCTTTTGGACAATTATGACTGATAGGCAATTGTTATGCTATTACAACTGCAGAATAACTGACAACTATATATTAGATCCGGGAGCTCTCCTTTATACTGCTGTAGCAATACCCAGCTGATTATCCTCAACAAATGACATTTGGGCATTTATACAAAACACTGAGCAACAATAGAATTAATCCTCAACTGATTAGTAATAATGCATATTTTTATTTTGCTTCAAAACAAAACAACAATACAGAAATATACTATATATATGTGTGCGCATGCATGTATATGTATATCTATCTATCTATCTATCTATCTATCTATATATATATATATATATATATATATATATATATATATATATATATAT
>NC_068982.1:12185629-12189849 GCF_001194135.2 Octopus bimaculoides
GCTGAGCACTCCACAGACACGTGTACCCCTAACGTAGTTCTCAGGGAGACTCAGCGTAACACATACTATATATATATATATATATATATATATATATAAACACACATACCATCATCGTCATTATTCAATATCCATCTTCCACGTATGTATGGGTAGGATAGTTGACAGGAGCTGGCCAGGAAGAATATCTACTCAAGGCTACTGTGTTTGTATTGGCAGGGATTTTATGGCTGGATGCCCTTCCTAACACTGACCACTCTGCAGAGCGGACTCAATGCTTTTTACAAGTCACTAGCGCAGGAGATTAGTTTTGGCATGATTTTTACAGCTGGATGTCCTTCCAAATGCTAACAACTTTACAGTGTGGATTGGATGCTTTTTACATGGCACCAGCACTGACATATATATAATGTGTATACATAGCTATGGGTGTAAGAGTGGCAGTGTGGTAAGTATCTTGCTAACGAACCACATGCTTCCGGGTTCAGTCCCACTGCGTGGCACCTTGGGCAAGTGTCTTCTACTATAGTTTTGGGCTGACCAAAGCCTTGTGAGTGGATTTGGTAGATGGAAACTGAAAGAAGCCAGTCGTATATATGTATATATGTGTGTGTGTGTGTATAAGTTTGTGTGCCTGTGTTTGTCCTCCCAACTTCGCTTGACAACCAATGCTGGTGTGTTTACGTCCCCGTAACTTAGCGGTTCGGCAAAAGAGACTGATAGAATAAGTACAAGGCTTACAAAGAATAAGTCCTGGGATCGATTTGCTCGACTAAAGGTGGTGCTCTAGTATGGCCACAGTCAAATGACTGAAACAAGTTAAAGAGTATGTATACTTATATGCATGTAAAAGTGTGTGTATAAAAATGTGCGTGTATGTGTGTGTACACACACACAAACGTTTATATGTTGATTTGATGTAACAGAGGGGCAGACTAGGAATAAGGAATTGGAAAGGATGCAGGGAAAGAGATGGATGAAGCAGAGGTAAAGAATGTGAAAAGAGTGAGTTCTGAGTATTTGATTGAGTTAGATATTTTTAGCTGCACTTGATATGCTTATGGATGCAAATGTATTTGTAGTAACGCCTGCGCATGCGTAGTCTTACGCATGCATAGAATTAAACAAGCAAGCGTTTCCCGCTCAATTCATTCTCTTTCTCGCTGGCCAGCGATTGAGCATGGACGTGTGTTTAAGCTGTCTCTCTACATCTTTCGGTCTTACACTCGACAGCTCGTTATTCTCACCTCTAAAGATGTATAACTAAAGATATGTATGTTTTACCAAGTAAATAAATGTTGTTTAAGTTGTTTAGTCTGGAGTTCAGCGTTCCGTCAATTTCTTCAATTTTATAGTAGAAAGTCAGGTATACAATCTAAAGATGTATAACCCACTTTCTACTAAATATTCAGAAACTTCTCAAAACATCAGGAAAAGCTCTGCTTCAACAACACATGAGTGTATACAAAAAGATATAAGCATATATATATGTGTGTGTGTGTGTGTGTGTATATATATATATATATATATATATATATATATATATATACTTATTCTTTCACAGAAATATTTTTATAGAATGAGAGCGAGAGAGAGAGGAAAAGAGAGAAATCTGTTTGCATAATGCATTCATCTATGTTATTAAAAGTCAACTTTATATTGGAGATGAAAGATAATGGTTTTAAATAGCTGAAATAGCATTGATATCTGATGAGATATTTTACACAGCGAAATTAGTTATCAGTGGCAAATATAACTCAGAAGCAATACAGGCTTTGTCGTTGTGCTTATTTATTTATTTAAATATATGCTTTTAGTTGAGACAGTTATTGTGTGTAGATATTTACCATGTGTTTTGTATAAGTGAAATTCTAATATTTAAACATTATTGGTTGATCAAGTGTATGTATAGACTACAACAGAGGAAGACTAGCGGTAGACATTTTTCTCTTTCTAAATTGGCATTAGAAATTTTTTAGGGTCAACTTCACCTATTATCGTTTTTTTCATGTTAGTTTAAGTACTATTTATATATCAAAAGCTGAGTGTCAGTCGATTGTACTCCAGTCTTTACTGGTGTCTTGTGAAGAAAAACCAGTATTAAAGGAGGAAAAAAAAAACCAATATTGAAGTTTGTTAAAACAAACTAAAAGAACAACAAAGTCAAAACAATTCTACAATAAAAAAATAGCCAATGTTAGTACAGGAGAGGGAGAGAGAGAGGGAGGGGTGGGCAGAAGGTGGGAGAGAGAGGGGGAGACAGAGAGAGAGAGAGAGAGATTATTGTTTCCATTATTATCTTCTATTCTAAACAAGTTATTTTTAATTCACCCTCTTTGTACTTTCACCAGTCTTCAAATATTGTAGCATCTATGAGTTAAATGAGTGAAGTGTTACAACAACTTGCACATATTTTAGCATTCTCCCCCCCTCTCGTATTATGCATGTCATAATTGTATTATATTTACAGCAGATAACAGTGAAACATTAGACTTTCAAAAATCTGGTGCTTATTTGAATGAGAGCAATATTTATGTTACTTGGAATTCATCTAGTTAAAACAAAACTTTCTTTTTATATGCTATAAATGCAAATGTATTCACCAGTTAATAGTAGTTCTATTCTACAATATGGTTCTAATTTCTTTAACCTGTTAGTGTAAATTAAGAAAACATCAATAGACTCCTCTGGTTTAAATATGTAATCTTTATTGTAAAACTGTGAAATTGATATGTCCATGAAGTTAATAAAATAAATTAATGAAAAATATAAGCATCTGGGAACAATCATTTATTTTATTTAACATTCTTCATTCTGAATTGATTTAACAATATTTGGTTGTAATTGTCGCATGTTAAAGCCAAGCATTTATAATCAAATTTTCAATCCATTTTCACAGTCTTTTATTAAAAAAAAATTTTTCGTTTCAAGATTAAATTCAATTTTTTTTCCTTATCAGATAACTGTATTGCTTGGCCTCCTGAAATTATCTGTTCTTGACGCCCATGTTATTTATGGCAGTTGCCTTGGTCACTGATGCTGTCAATGTATTTACTTTCTTTTTTTTTTCTTCCCATTGAAGTCATTCTACTTGTCTTAATTACAATCAGTATGATCACCACCACAACTGCTGTCATCTCATTCTTTCTGAATCAGTAAGTGCCATACTAATAGTTTCACATAACTTGCAATATTCCAATGCAAACTGGAGACTGAAAACTGACAACCAATGTGAAGCAGAAAATAACATTGCCATAAATACAACACATTACATGTATATATGTAGTAGTGGCAGTAATAGTAGTAGTAGTAGGTGGTGGTGCTGGTGGTGATAGTGTAGGGGTGATGTAGGTGCTAGGGGAAGAAATAACAGGTTCTGCATTCTTAATAGCATACATAGAAAAGAATATCTAGCATAATGTAAAAATCATATTCACACGTGTTTGGTAACTAGGGCTTTAACATCACACACACACACACACACACACATCTATCTTTTACTTGTTTCAGTCATTAGACTGTGGTCATGCTGGGGCACCGACATGAAGAATTTTTAGTCAAATGAATTGACTCCACTATGCTTTCTTTTTTATTTTTAAATCCTGGTACTTAGTTTTTTTTGTCTCTTCTGTCAAACCATTTAGTCACAGGGATGTAAACACACCAACATTGGTTGTCAGGTAGTGGTGGTGGGGGGACAAATACAGATACAAACACATACACACACACACACACACACACACACACACACACACATATATATATATATATATATATATATATATAAATAATATATGAGTATATGCATATATATGTACATGTATGTGCATACTTTCATCTACATGTATATATAGTTGCATATCTGGGTACATGACGTTGCAAAAAAACATGGACAAAATGATAAAACAAGGTACAAAAAACACACAGGCCACATAGAGAACATATCCTTCATCAGCTGCCACCATTATAACACTGGCGTATCGAAGAGTTAGGGCATATATATATATATATATATATATATATATATATGTGCATATAAGAAGGGATGACCACTAAGTGGACATCCAATATGCCAGGTCCACTTAGTGGCCATCCTTTCTTAAACACATGTAACATAATTTTTCTGAATTTTCATATTTTTTATATGCTAGGCCACTGGTTTTAAATTTATGTTAATTAAATTAATATTCAATTTATCACCCTCAGTATATAAATATATA
>NC_068982.1:12195979-12200986 GCF_001194135.2 Octopus bimaculoides
CCTATGTTGTAATTTTTCCCCATATATATGCATATGTATGCATATATACATCCTCCTCATGCACACCTATGTATTTATATGTAAATATTCATATGTATACCTTTATGAATATCTATGTGTGTACGCCTGAGTGCATGTGTTAATATATGTATACACACAATCAAATAAAGAGCCAGAATTGACAAAAATTTGATGGTCTGCTGTGGAGATTTGTTACAGACTGATATTAAGAGAAATATCTACTAGGTCAAAGTACTGTATATTGTATGAAATAACGATATAGGCAAATATATAACCTGTCTCTCAATAATGAAAAATTTGTTTAAACATTTTATGATAATAGTGAAAGACAGTTCTTTTTCATTCATTCTAATCTTAAGAAACAGCCATTTATCATTTTGACCTTTCTTAGAATGATTAATTTGAAAAATATATCTCTTAGATTACGATATTTCAACAATCTGTCTTATTAACTTTGTCTGTATCTACAAAACTCTCAGCATTCAGTAAAAAAAAAAACAACAAACAAACACTATTTTGGTGCATGAATGTGTGTGTGTGTGTGTGTGTGTGTGTGTATCATTGAATTTTATTTGGCTTCAATTTATTACTCCTTGTAAGGCTGAATGCTCTTAACAAAGTTTTGAGTGGTACAGTAGGATAATTTAAGAGTGCACTTATTAAATATTTGGTTGTATTTATGGTACGTTGGGAAGTTAGGTATAAGTAGAGAAAAGAATATTTTAGATATTGAAGTTTTTACCTAGAGATTGTGGGGAGAATTATACCTCATGTAGGAGATTCAATGTATGGAAAACCACTAAAATTAGGTCAACCTACACAAATAGGGAAAATAGAAACAAAAAAAGTCTTGTCTTATAATCCTCCATACAATCTTTTAGTAAAACCTGAGAATCTAAACTATTCTTCTCTCTACTTAACACTAACTATTTCCCACATAATAAATACTATCAAATATTTAATTAGTTTACTGTTAAGCTATCATACACTACCACACCAGAATTTGCTGACAATATTGCACAGTAAAATGAAACCATCTAAAGACCTAGTTCTTACCAATAACTAGTGACCAGTCCTGAATTATCACCTGTGTTATATATAAACAGAGGCAAAGTTAATTTCTTCCAAATGTCATTTATAATGTAAATTTCTTAATTACGTATTATCTATGTAAATATTCTTACATTCATGTTACATAATCGTTTGTCTCCTGTTTTTTTTTGTTTTTTTTTTTAAATCACTTTAGAAATTCTCAAAATGAACAGCTGCAATGACAGCAGCAGCAGCCGCGTGAGCAGAACAACAGCTGCAGCACGAATTGATCTATGATTAGTCTTTTCTTTTAAATTTGTTCATTCCTTGTTACTTTTCAATATTTTCCTGACTGTTTTTACTCTTTTTATTATTATTTCGTTACTCCTATCCAGTCATTAAAATTAATGTTTATTCCTTCGGCACTTTGATCCGCCAAAAGGCTAAACATGATCGAAGCGGAAGGGAGACAACTGCTGTTCAAACTCATTAGTGTCCAGCAGCGAGCGTGTCTTGCAGGGTTAAATTGATTCAATCACTCTACATTTATGGACAGATTGTACAGAATAAATTAATAGTGTTACAACTTCTCAAACAGTACTACACCTATAGTAATAGGAAAAAAAATATATATACATATATATATATGTATTCTGAATAAATAATCAATTAAGCTGATTTTAATGTTGATTTCTCACGAAGTGCATCAATGTTTCTAATATCTTTTTAACATTAGAAGTCCTGTCTTTGATCTTTAAATGTCTTTGAATGGTAATCGATCTGTAAGAGAATGTTTATCGCCTGTTTTGAATATCAATTGCTGTTCAGAAGAATGCTTATTAAAAATTTACAACAGTAATCCTAATGTTGATCCTACATTTTTTTTCCCCCTTTACATCTCTTTTGATGTAAATAATTCTGTGTAACAGAGTGCAAATGTATGTATGAGTGTGTGTGGGGGTATATGTGTATGTGTGTGTGTGTATTGCCTGTGGAGACTAATTTTAGAAGAGAAATGAGATGTGTCGATTTTTTTTTTTTTTTTAGTGCAAACAATATGCTTAGAAACATAAAGGCAACAATGTTTGTTAGTTAATCCTAAATATTGAAGTACTATACACAATCGATTAAAAGATATTGATGTTTCTGCATTCATGATCATGAGGAGAAAGTCGATTGCCTCTTTCACTATATTTTCACTTCATTGCAGATGTGTTCTGAATAAAATATATTACCTAAATAAATTTCTAAAATGAATTATAATTTCAAAACAGTTGAAATTGTAGTTTATATAATCAATTTATGATGAAGTCATGTAACTGTTATTCAATAGTTTTGTGAAGATGCCAACTAACTCAGAAATTGAACCCTGTTCTACTTTGCCCATTAATCAGTAGAATGCATATCACTCATGAGATTTGTTTGGTTAAGAGAACTAAATCTTATTAAAATTTATTATATAATATCTGTAGAGAGAGATATGGTTATTTAGATAAATAGTATAATGTTTTGCTATAAAACATGTATTAGCAGAAAGATAGGATATTATTTATCAGCAAAATGTTATTTCTTGGTAATGGATACAAATTTATTACTCTGATACAATATTTTTATATATTCTCCTATTCATATATCTTTATACAGCGAGTCACATTTACATTTTCTCTTGATTATGTTTTCAAAATCTCTGAAATGCTTCTAGCATGACTGTATATTTTGGAATTTGCTTAAGCTTGGAATATTATCCACAACTATTTTATAATATAATAATTGCTACTAAGAAAGACACGTACACACACACACCCTGTCATAAAATACCTACTCAAAGCGAACATATGTGATTGCTCAAGCTCTCCAATGTATCTGAGAGTTAAACCAGGGCATAAAAATAGAAGTAATATAATTATATCAAACGCCAGACAGCTTCTAGATATTTAATCAAAAAATCATGGGACATTAGCAGTTTATGTAAAATGCTATAGAGTGATTTAGTCATTTGTAAAAAGAAAACCTAGTTCTTTGTAATTTCTTGCAGGTCATTAAAAATGAAGAAGGAAAAGGAAAAATAATAAATTTATAAACACCTAAAATAAAATTGTTTCTCTTTTTATATTTTGTAAATTGTATAAAAATACAAAAAAGACAGCTTCATGTCTTTCTATTAACAGTATCTGTTATCCTTTATCTTTTACTTGTTTCTGTCATTACACTGTGGCCATGCTGGGGCACAGCTTTCAAGAATTTTGCTGAACGAATCAGCCCCAAGGTTTATTTTTTAAAGACTGCTTCTTATTCTATCGGTCTCTCTTTCTGAACTGCTAAGTTACAGGGATGTAAATAAACCAACTCTTGTTGTCAAGCAATATTGGTGAACAAACACACACACACACATGTATGAATGTATATATATGTGTGTGTGTGTGTGTGTATGATGAGTTTCTTTCAGTTTCTTAGTATTAAATTCCCTTGCATGCCTTTGGTCATCCCAAGGCTATAGTAAAAAACACTCATCCAAAGTACCACACAGTGGGATTGAACCTGGAACCTGGAATCATGTGATTGGTAAGCAAACTTCTTACCACACAGCTTCTCCTGTGCCTATAAAGATAATTCTTTCTCTTTTTCACTTTGATGTTTTCCGCAAAAAATGTAATTTTTCAAATTTTAAGCTTCAAAATTTATGCTGTAATTAGAGCTATTCGGAGATTTTAAATAAGTTATTGTAAAAATTTTCTATTGCTCTATATTTATTATACATGCACTTATCTGTCATATATTTAGCAAATTTGGAAAATATACAGTTCTGTTATTTTTAATGGACTTTTTGTTATTTGAAAGCATTTATATAATGCATATTTTTTTCTTTTCAAAGTAGATTAAAATAAATTTGAAAAATAAATTGGAAGCTCTTTAGTGCAATACCAAACCCATTTGGCTGCCATATTTTCATGGTAATGTGGTTGTAATTTTCTATAGTAAAACAGGAATTTGATGGAAGGAACTTACTACACATTAACATAGCAAGTCTGGCATTTATAACCAATCCATATCAAATCAGGCATTTCATGTTTAATATTATAATATTGTCTATAAACAATAATCAGATTTCCAATTATTATACTTTTCTAAGAAGCCCATTTGTAACTGAAATTTCATTAACATTAACTACAGGATTCTGAAAATTATTCTACTTTCCTCTTTCAACATATTGACGACTAATTCTATATAATATTCATACAATGGTAGAATAAACTTACATTACACCTATTGAAAAATCGGTAAATGAGATTTCCTAGTAATTTTATCTAATATTGTAGAGAAATTGAAGCTGAAAATGTCACTTGGCTTTCAGAAATGTTAAAAGCTCCTGAGTGGATTGTAGTTAACTAATCACATGAATAACTAATCAGATGTTGCCCAAATATATTGCCGTCAGTGATTAGGAAGTAAGTGTAAAACCATCAGCTGCTACAAAGAGTACTTGAAGTATTGAAACAATGTAATAATAGAAGGCAGAAAAGATTAGAGAACTTGTATGTATGTGTATATACAGGGTGTTCAAAAAGTCTCTCCGCAGTGAATTTTTTTTTCCATCCTGCACATGTGCAACTTGGCTATCACTGCATGGGTGGCTGGGTGTCAGCCAGACTTTTTTGTTCTGGGGAGCAAGTAAAGGATCAGTGCAAAAAAATTACTCGAAAACCATTAATGAGCTAAAAGACCCAATCATAACCTTCACATGGTCCATAGTGCATCAGACTCTCCAAGATGTATTTCAAAACATGTGTAGAAGAGTCAACTTATGTATTGAAAATGAAGGACGACACTTTCAACACCTCTTATAAAGTTTTTCTAAAGTCTTGTAAAGTCTAATGTATTCTTTTGTAGTCTTATACCATCTTATATTTATTTTGCAATAAAATACTGCGGAGAGATGTTTTGAACACGCTGTGT
>NC_068982.1:12201413-12203915 GCF_001194135.2 Octopus bimaculoides
TTAGGAAGGGCATCCAGCTGTAGAAACTCTGCCAAATTAGACTGGAGCCTGGTGTTGCCATCCGGTTTCACCAGTCCTCAGTCAAATCGTCCAACCCATGCTAGCATGGAAAGCGGACGTTAAACGATGATGATGATGATGATGATGATATATATATATATATATATATATATACACACACACACATATATATATAAAGAAAATAAACAAGGTAGAAAATGCTAAAATAATTTTATCTTGAAGAATATTTTTAGTATCGGTTTCAGTCTGCGACTTTTTCAGCTTAGAGTAAAGCATGAAAAACAATTAAATTGTGAGAAAATTACATGAAATGTCTTTTAAAATATTTCCAAGGGACATTTTTCTTTTTTCTGTGAGGGCTTGGTAGTAGGTAGTAGCAGTCCTAAAAAATATTTGATATGAGTTCTTGCTTTTGGTTGTTTAAGCAGCAGCAGGAGCTGAGGAAGGAGGCAGTGCTTTTTATGTGCCACTGGCATGGGACCAGTCGGGGGAACTGACATCGACCACGTTCGAATAATGCTTTTTACGTGCCACCAGCACGGGAGCCAGTCAGGTGTTTATTTTCTATATAGATATTAAGCTAGAATTGATAATCAAGAATAGGAGCCATTATGTTCATTCATCTCCAAAAATAAAGTGGGTTAATAAAGAAATATAAAAATCAATTAATAAATTCACTTTGCTAACAAATGATGGCTAAAATTTTGCTGTGCTTTCATTCATTTTGTTGATTTTTTAAAATTTACTATCTTGTTTAATTCAATGATTAGTAGCAAAGACTGTGGTTGACATAATTCTTATAATTAACTGCTCCCATGTCAATAACAATTGAAATAATATTAACATGTTGGAACCACAGTAGTTTTTCCATATTACAACCTGCTGTCCAGCTTTCTTGTAAAGATAAAACCATTGCTACTCCCACCGGGCATCTATCTCACATTACAGCAGTTACTATCCTTTGTAGAAAAACACAACCAACCAAATATGCAAAATATATTAGCTCAGAACCCAATCCTTTGCAGCAGTAATAAAAAATTTCAAGGTTCTTTTCACCAAACCTGCAAGTAATAAACCGAAATATATTTCTAACAATGGTCGAAAGAAGAAAGAGAATACAGGGAATGGATGATTGAATTTACATTGAATTGAAGCTTGCCATGTTTATTATTGGTGCTATATTAAGAGATTCAACAAATGTTAAAGTTCACATCACTCCATAGGTTTTCTGCTGTTCCCACTATGTTAGTGAGAGAAAAAAAAAAAAAACAGAAAAAGAAAAAGAAAATTACAAATTTCAAAAGTTACTCTCTGCTAAGTGTATAAACTGGACACAATTTAATCAACTAGAAACCATTCCTATGGCAACAAACAAGAATGTTTACACAGCAGCTCACAGTAATTGCTCACATCATATCCACTGTTTCCTTTGGTTAACCACTGAAAAAGATGGCACTGTAATAACCATCTTAAAATGTAGCTTTCTAATCAGACCAATATCTCTAGAATATTTAATATCGTTTGAATGTATTAGTTGTATATGAACAATTTTCATCCACTGGGAAATTCTATTCACTGTTTAGAATATATATATATATATATATATATATATATATAACTGGTGTCATAGTCAATTTCTGTTTCAGATTCTATAGCATTCTTATCTTCATCTCTATTCATTACTATAATGCCATTATGTAGAGTGATGTCAACATTCACTTCAACAACAATCATGAAAATAATAATGCATTATAAATTCCTGACAACTTGAAAAAATTCTCCATATCTCAAGCAGTCGACAAATACACCCACAAGGCTGGCAATCTAATAGATGTTTTTGTAACTGGGTCTTGACATCACACTGAATGATATCAAATTGTTGAACTAAATTACAGTAACCAGAGTAAAATATTTTTAAACTACCTCACAAGAGAAATCTCACCATTCTTCAAAATATATGGATGCTTGTGACTTGGGAAGAAGAATTCTATGTGTCAGATCTCATATTGAAGAAAAGCATTCAAAATTTCTATGTGATTTTTTTTCTCATAATTAGTTTCTGTACCTAAAACTTAAATGTTCATAAGCTTAATCATTTATTTGTTTCATCTTATACCATATTTGGTAAATAATAGTATTACTTGATATAGTTTTCCACTGGAATATTTGTTGTGTCACTGCATCACTGATGGTGTAAATGGTTGGACATTGTATGAGCAACTCATGCACAACAAATATTCATTTCTACTCTAGGCACAAGGCCCAAAATTTTGGGGGAGGGGGCCAGTCAATTAGATTGACCCCAGTACACAACTGGTACTTAATTTATTGACCCCGGAAAGATGAGAGGCAAAGTCGACCTCGGTGGAATCTGAACTCAGAACATAAAGACAGACAAAATGCCGCTAAGCATTTCACCCAGAGTGCTAACGTTTCCGCCAGCTTGCTGTCTTTGCACAACAAATATTCATTTCTACTCTA
>NC_068982.1:12205021-12221441 GCF_001194135.2 Octopus bimaculoides
CCCCCCACACACGTACCCCCCACACACAGATGGTGTTTTCCATTATTTTTCCAATATATTTTGCTCTATGCTTAGTGATATTTCGTCTGTCTTTACGTTCTGAGTTCAAATTCCACCGAGGTCGACTTTGCCTTTCCTCCTTTCGAGGTCGATAAATTAAGTATCAGTTGTGTACTGGGGTCAATCTAACAGACTGGCCCCCCCCCCCAAATTTCAGGCCTTGTGCTTAGAGAAGAAAAGAATATATTTTGTTCTATTCATCAGTTATAGCCTAGTTGAGTGTGATGGATGTGACAATACACAATGATATGAATTCATACTTAGGAAGTGGTTGCCTAATGCTTATAAATCACACATGAAAATGTTACACACCACCCATATAATAATAGATATCTATTTTCTGTATCTTATTTCTTTATTTCATATTTTTATATACTAGCAAGTGTGTATGTATATTTAAGTAGGGTGTATGATTACGAGGCCATATTACAGATGTGTGTTTTCACCTAATTAGGAGGAACATGTTATGGCATGCTATTAATCTGCCTGTCTCAAATTCTTTGACATAATATTTCAAGGAGAAAATATTGTAACTGTTATGAATCAAATTTGTTTTAAACATTCAAATTACAAAGAAATATTTTGAAATAATTTTGATACATTCACAAATTCAAAATATTTTAGTTTCGTTTAGGAATTAGTGAAAGTGATGATGACGCTAGCACAGTTAATCTGTAAAATACAAAAATATATGTGTGTATTTGTGTTTGAATGTGTGTGTATATATATAAAGTTCAAATTTATAGGGAAACAAAGACGAAGGCAGGTGTAGGAACAAAAAAAAAGTTTATTAGTTTGATGGTCGAGTAAAATGGAAAAGTCTTTCATGTTTCGAGCCCATGCTTTTTGATAGAAAGTAATAAGAGAAAATAAATAGAGAGAGAATGGGGAGAGAGAGAGAGGGAGAGAGAGAGAGAGAGAGTGAGAGAGAGAGATAGAGATAGAGAGAGAGAGAGAGAGAGAGAGAGAGAGAGAGAAAATGAAAAAGTAACGTGTTGAGTTCAGTGGTCGAACATGGCGAATATAAATATATATGTATGTATGTATGTATGTATGTATGTGTGTGTATATATATATATATATATATATAAGCAATAACAACAGATGGATTTTGGTTTCAGATGTTTCAGATGTGTTTTTCTTTATTGATGAACAGGAGTGTTACATCATACAAACAAAAGAGAAAAACGTTTTCAACAGGTGAATACAAGTAACTATTAAAACTTCTCAACAACAAGTATATAGTGTCAGGTGACTCTACCAACCCAAATTTTGTGAGAACCTTGATGCTTTCACTTATTAAGTACCTGATTTTCTTGAATCTTGGAAATTATATACAAGCATATACATATGAGGTGTTATCAAAAAGTAAATAGGTTATTTTTTTTATTAAACATAACTAGTCCAGGAAGGGCCTCCAGCCATAGAAACCATGCCAAATCAGACTGGAGCCTGGTGCAACCCCTCAGCTTATCAGTTTCAATAAAACCATCTAACCCATGCCAACATGGAAAGCAGATGTTAAATGATGATGATGCTGATATGATGCACGAATGCATACATACATTGATTTGGACACGTGATGAGTATGAATGAAGACAGGTGTATAAAGAAGTACTAATTGCTTAAAATAGATGGCACCTGTGGAACAGGGAGACTCAGGAAGACATGGGATGAAGTAGTGAGGACTAGTAGTCTCAAGCTGTTGAACCTCACAGAGGAGATAACAATGGACCAAGATGTCTGGCAATATGAGATTCTTGAGAAGACCTGCCCACTTCAGTGAAACTGAGCTTTGGAAGCACTGTGAATTCCACCCACATGTAGCATTAAATTTTTCACACACCCTACCCAAATAAACCAAACTACATCTCCTCTATTCCTCTTCCTCTTTATGCTTATCTCTCCCTCTTCACACCTGCAACCCAATCCTGTCCTCCCGCCCTTCCAACTGTATCATTGCTATCTTGTAGTCCCTCACTTCTTGCATTCATGTGAACATCCTATTCACACACCCTGGGCAATCATCTACCATCTCATTTATATTCGCATCCTGTACATCATCACATCCTGGCACACCATGAACCATCTCTCTTGCACTCTCTCTCTCTCTCTCTCTCTTGCTCTTTCTCACTCTCTCGTTTTAACTTTCTCCCTTGTTCACACTCTCTCACATTCTCATTCTCTTCCTCTCTCTCTCCCTTGCTCTACAGCAAGAAACCTGTTTCTCTCTTTCTATCATACTCTAACCTCTCATCACATGGCACAAAGCCACCCTACTCTCAAAGGATCTTCATTGGTGCTGGTGCCACATAAAAAGCACTGAAACTGCTCTGTAAAGTCATTGGTGTTAGGAAGGGTGTCCAGCTATAAAAACCATGCTGAAACAGATAGTGAGGCCTGGTGCAGTCCTCTGGTCTTGCCAACACCTGTCAAACTGTCCAACTTATGCCAGCATGGAAGACAGACGTTAAATGATGATGTTGATGATATACACTCATGTTCACTAGTAGACACTCTAGGTTGTGTGTGTGGGTGCTACTTTGGTATGTGATCTACGTAGCCAATGTGATCTATATGTGTCAAATTCTACTCTAGTATGTGATCTACATGTTTCATTTATTCATTATGGCTTAAATAAAACATTTATTTATAAAAATTAAAATGAAGCAGATTTGAAACAAGTTTACTAATTTTATGGGTGAATCAAATGAATGAGTCGAATGAATGGGGGGAATCAAATGAACGGGCGAATCGAATGAATGGGCAAATTGAACGAGCAGGTGAATCAAACAAATGACCAAATTGAATGAATGGGTGAATCAAACAAATGGGTGAATCAAATGAATGAACGAATTGAACAAATGGGTGAATTGTACAAATGGGCGAATCGAACGAATGGGTGAATTGAATGAATGGGCAAATTGAACAAATTGGTGAATCGAACAAACGGATGAATCAAATGAATAGGCAAATTAAGCAAACAGGTGAATCGAACAAATGGGTGAATTGAACAAACGTTCAAATCGAATGAATGGGCGAATCGAATGAACGGGCAAATCAAAAGAATGGGCGAATTGAATGAACATCAGCTAGAAAAGTTAAAAATAGACAATTAAAATTTTCATACATTTTATGTATTTATTAAAAAGAAATTAGAATGAAGCAAATTTGAAACAAACTTATGCTTCATACTCTCTAACGAGACATTCTCTCAAAACCAATACAGGTGTTTTCTTTGTTCTTGATAAGTATAACTTTTCTTGTTGTAGATCACAATATAAAGTGTAGAATGCATACCAAAGCAGTTTCATGACACGTAGAACACATACCAAAGTAGCACTGTGTGTGTGTATTTGCCATGTCACTGATCCTCAATTCTTTTGATGGAGAAAGTAGAAGTGATGTCGTAACATACTGCATGTCTTGAGCATTCTTACTATCTGGCAGACCCAAGTGAAAAACCGACCAGCATGAAGAAAGCTTATCAAGTCATGCCAAAATCATGAAGGGTCATAGTCACAGCATCTGACTGCAGATAATATATATTTATTAGGTTGTCAGATAAATTATTTTATTTCATTTTTTTACTTGGCACTCCAATGTCATACATCTGAAAACAGGTAAAATTTATTTAAATTTCAAAAACGATAAACAAGTTTTGGAAGAAGAACAAAACTGCAGCCCCCACCCCACCCCCACCCCTAAAAAAAAAAAACAAAGAATAAAACAAAAATGCATTTAAGTCTATGACAGAAATCTTTTTTATGTTAATTCAAATAACATTGTAAAGGATTAAGATTAGTGTAAAAAAACAATTGAACATATTCATCTCACAATACAACATACGTATGTTTATATATATGTATGTAAATATATATATATATATATATATATATGTATTGTTTATTGAAACCTGGTGTTTGCCTCATGACTTGAGTATCATACCATCATGATCTTCAAAAGTGATAAGATCAATGTTCAGTTTCAGCCTCTCCCATTCATTTGATACAGTTCAAAGTTCATATCTATCTACTTATCTAATTATCTCATCTGTCTGTCTGTCTGTCTATCTAGAGGATTAAGACTCCTGTCAGTTTGCTGATTTTGAGAAGACACGTCGAGGTTGTCCTTGCATACAGGCATGACCCCAACATCCTTCTCCAGTTGAGAATTTCTAACCTTGTGGGATCATGGGCGCTGGTGCCATGTAAATGCACCCATATATATATATACATACACACACACACACACACACACACACACATATATATATATACGTACACACACACACACACATATATATATATATATATATACACGCACACACACACACACACACACACACACACACATATATATATATATATCATCATCATCATCGTTTAATGTCCGCTTTCCATGCTGGCATGGTTTGGACGATTTGACTGAGGACTGGTGAAACCGGATGGTAACACCAGGCTCCAATCTGATTTCGCAGAGTTTCTACAGCTGGATGCCCTTCCTAACGCCACCCACACATATATATATATATATATACACACAAGTTAATTTGAGGGAGTTATATCCTCATTAGAGATTATATAATCCAAGATATTCCACAGGTTAATCCCTATCATATATTGTGAAAGTCATTGGTGTATGTTAGAGATTATTGAAATTATATATTATTAAAAAAAAAAAAATTAGAATTAATTATACAGAAATATCTCGCGTAATAAAATAAACAATTTATATATTAAATTAATAATTATATATATATATATATATATATATAATTATATTAAGGGAAAGTTGAAACCTGACCTATCTCCTCCAGACTGAATTAATGTCTAAGCATTATGAAGTTGCTGAGAAAAACTCCATAAATACATGTGATTGAAAGCAGGCTAATGAGAGGATATTTAAAAAGACTCCACATTAATTGCAAATTATCTAATTTCAAGATTAAAATCTTAAATGGATTTTCTTCTACCATCAGCGCAATATATGTAAAAATATATGAACAAGTCTTAATACATATCCATAACAAAGTGAGTTTGCATGTCTGTATCCGAACACTTGCAAGTATAGATTCGTAAAAGTCAGATTAAAAACTTCTCACGATGATCACATGCATTTATATCAAAATATTCTTTTTAAATAACTTCTCACTAGGCCACTTTCAATCACATGTATTTATGAGGTTTTTCTTAGTAGCTTCATAATGTTTAGACATTAATTCAGTACGGAGGAGACATGTCATCTTTTGACTGTTCTCACTTGATATAATTATATATGGATATATATCATCATCATCGTTTAACGTCCACTTTCCATGCTAGCATGGGTTGGACGATTTAACTGAGGACTAGTGAACCGAATGGCTGCACCAGGCTCCAATCTGATCTGGCAGAGTTTCTACAGCTGGATGCCCTTCCTAACGCCAACCACTCTGAGAGTGTAGTGGGTGCTTTTACGTGCCACCGGCATGAGGGCCAGTCATGTGGTACTGGCAACGGCCATGCTCAAAATGGGGTTTTTTACGTGCCACCTGCACAGGAGCTAGTCTAGCGGTACTGGCAACGACCTTGCTCGAATGATTTTCTAACGTGCCAGTAAGGCGACGCTGGTAATGATCATGCTCAAATGGTGCTATTTACGGACCACTAGCATGGAAGCCAGATATATAATAATTAATTTAATATATAAATTGCATGTTTCCATGCCGACTACCTGATAATTAACATTAACGTGATTTTTATCCTTATTTTATGAATATAAATAAAATATTAGTATAATATTTTTATTCCTCATCAAAAACCCGCATTTTCTGCGGTCCTATTTTGATATAAATTCATGTGGTCGTCATGAGAAGTTTTTAATCTGACTTTTTCAAATCTATACTTGCAAGTGTTCATATATAGACGTGCAAACTCGCTTTGTTATGGATATTTATTAACACTTTTGCGTATATTTTTACATATATTGCGCTATTGATAGAAGAAAATCCATTTAAGATTTTAATCTTGAAATTAGCTAATTCACAATTAATGTGGAGTCTTTTTAAATAGCTTCTCATTGGCCAGCTTTCAATCTCATGTATTTATGGAGTCTTTCTCGGTAGCATCGTAATGTTTAGGCATTAATTCAGTCTGGAAGAGACATGTCATATTTCGACTTTCTCCCTTATTATATATATATATATATATATATATATATATATATATATAGATGGAATTTACAAAAAACAAAAGACAAAGACAGGTGTATAAACAACAAACAGGTGTATTCGTTTAATGCTCAGGAAGGTGAGAAAGTCTTTTACGTTTCGAGCCTACGCTCTTCATTGAACAGAAAAGAACACAGAAATAAACAGAGAGAGAATAAAAAAGAAAGCTTTAGTAGCTAGCAGTCAATCGTGAATATAATGAAATAAACATAAAGACTCTCTCTCAGCGATTCTCTCCCCACTGAGGGAAGTTTCTCCCCCTCTTCAATTTCTTATCAAACCTTATTTCTCACTGCCACTGAAGATGAAAACAACCACAGAGGGTGACAGCAGCAATGGCAATCACCAGTCAAATTTCACATATCTATCTATCTATCTATTTGTCTGTCTGTCTATCTATCTATCTATTTATCTCTCTCTCTATCTATCTATCTCTCTATCTCTCTATCTATTTATCTCTCTCTCTCTCTCTCTATCTATCTATCCGTCTGTCTCTGTCTTTCTCTCTCTCTCTCTATCTATCTATCTGTCTGTCTATCTATCTATCTATCTATCTTTCTCTTTGTCTTTCTATCTCTCTCTCTCTCTATCTATCCGTCTCTCTCTCTATCTATCTATTTGTCCGTCTGTCTGTCTGTCTATTTATCTATCTATCTATTCGTCTGTCTGTCTATCCATCTATCTATCTATCTATCTATAAATATATGTTCCATCAAAACCAAATGCTCTTTTAATTCATATTCCAAACGCTGTCTTAATAATGGCAAAATTATTTTTTAAAATTCATTACTTTTGAAATTATTTGCAACAAAAATAGTATTTCAATGGATTTAAGTGAAATTGTAGTTGTGGCCATTGCTGATGTCATGTAAATAGCTCCAATGAAATCGTAGCTGTTGCCAGTTTCATGTAAATGGTACCCATGCTAATAGCATGTAAAAAGCACTCATTATATTCATGAAGTGGTTGGCTTTGGGAAGGGTATCCAGCCATAGAAACCATGCCAAGTCAGACTGGAATGTGACGCAGCTCTCTAGCTTACCAGTTCCAGTCAAACCATCCAACCCATGCCAGCATGGAAAGCGGACATTAAATGATGATGATGATGATGATGATATATGTATATGTGTATATCACATGATCATGCGACCAGCCAGATGATCAGATGTTGTTACACATTGCTGGTCACAATGCACTTTGCATCCTTTTAGCCATCGAATGATGCTACCCTGCTGGCTAGGAGCAAGCCAACAATCCCCCGCTGATTGAAAGGGGGACAGGAGCAATGTGAAATGAAGTGTTTTGCCCAAGAATACAACACACTGCCCAGTCTGGGAATTGAACCCACAATCTAGCAATGGTGAGTGGAACAGCCTAATCACTATATACAAAGTGGAGAATTCATCATATTCCAAAAAATGTTGTCATAACAATGAAAGTCATTTCAGAACAGATTATCTCAAATACTAATCTCTGACTGCTCAGACGACAGTTTAAATTTGGAAAGCAAATTCCAACATAAAATTCTAAATTGCCAAACTTTGCAGCTCATTAACAAGACTATACGTTATCCTTTTCATTTTCTATAATCATCTCACACACACCAGTCTATATCATCCAAGACAATTGAGGTACCAGAGTGCACAGAAACTGGATCCACTGATATGCCTTCACTCATATCTCTTGACAGATCTCCATGCAGCATTTGATACAGAGTATTATGGGATCATTTTGGAATACTTGAGTATCGCAAGTCACTGAGGCATTTGTTCACAGTGGTTGTCCTTTTATGTAATAGGCAGTACCTAAAACTATAATAATTAATCAAGTTCAGCATTATTACCTGAAATATGAAGAATTCCCAGAGGCTTAGTTCCAAATCCTGTTCTTTTTGTTTTTTTATATTTGTCATCTGTGTTGGTGTTATTGTAGTTTTGTTTCAATGTACACAACCATGCAGAAAGCCATGATGATCTCATGATATTCTACTTCTCTTTCAATCTTTCTCTCTTTCTCTCTCTTGTATAAGATGTTTACAACATGTCTACTAGCCATAATAAACAATATCAATAAATGGATAAATAATCGTTGCTTCAAACTAAACACCACAAAATCAGAAATCATAGTTTCCTTTCCTTTTCTTTTTCTTCCCTTCCATCAAACATGGCAAGGTCATTATTAAAGCCATCTGTCTTCATAGCACAAATATACATATCTCTCCAGAGGCAAAAATTCTTGATGTTATATTAGATAAACCCATGACTTTCAACTAGCATGTCAACTAATTCATTTGTCACTCACTTCTCTGTTCTGTGTAACAAAAAAATATCAGGAAATTTCTGGCCATTGATCAGATTAAAGTTCTCATTAACTCCATTTTGGTTTCAAGCACTAACTATTGTCATTTCCTTTTTCTTTCAATATCTTCTGAACAAAACCGGAAGAATCAAATGCCTTCTTTTCTAAAATATTGTTCAGAAAAAGAAAAAAAATTGTGACTGTGTGTTAAGAATTTTGCTTCCCAACCATATGATCTCGGGTTCAGTCCCACTGCATGGCATCTTGAGTAAGTGCTTTCTACTATAGCCATGGGCCAACCAAAGCCTTGTGAGTGGATTTGATTGACAGAAACTTAAAGAAGCCTGTCATATATATGTATGTATGTGTGTGTGTGGCTGTGTGGTAAGTAGCTTGCTTCCCAACCACATGGTTCCGGGTTCAGTCCCACTGAATGGCACCTTGGGCAAGGGTCTTCTACCATAGCCTCAGGCCGACCAAAGCCTCGTGAGTGGGTCTGGTAGACGGAAACTGAAAGAACCTTGTCTTTATATATATGTCAGTATGTGTATATGTTTGTCTCCCCAACATCGCTTGACAACCGATGCTGGTGCATTTACATCCCCATAACTTAATGGATCAGCAAAAGAGACCAATAGAATAAGTACTAGGCTTGCAAAGAATAAATCCTGGGGTCAATTTGCTCTCAACTAAAGGTGGTGCTCCAGCATGGCTGCAGTCAAATGACTGAAACATGCAAAAGCATACATACATGCATGCATGCATACATACATATATATATGTCTATGTGTGTGTTTTTCTAGCTGTATTTGTTCCTCACTACTGCTTGACAACTGGTGTTGGTGTGTTCACATCCTCATTACTTAGCAGTTTGGCAAAAGCAACTGATAAAATATGTACCAGGTTTAAAAAACAGAAAATAAATCCTGGGTGGTGGGGTCAATTCATTAATTCATTCAAATAAAAACAATTCTTCAAAATGGTGCCCCAGCATGGCCACAGTCTACAAGTAAAAGATACACGATAAAAGACAGTACCCATCACAAGGCATTTCATCCAAAGCTCTAACGACTCTGCCTAATTACCACTGAAAGGCACCAACAAAACAACATATACGCATAAAACAATCCGGTCCTAATATGATGTAAACTCTACTTTTATATGGAACTGACCTACAACAATTTATTCTCAGAAACTACTTCAAGCCAATACCATCATCATCAACATCATCATCATCATCATCATCATCATCAGTAAGTAGTGGGTATAGGAAACTATGGATAGAACACCATGGTTCCTAAATGTGGAACACACAGCCATTAGATATCAGAAAAGCTCTATTTCAGACTTCAAAAGAAAGCTATAAAGTTTATTTTTAATGGAATATGAGTATTTCTTTCAAAATGTAAAATAATATCCTCTTAGCATCGTATACAGATTCTACAGTACTTTGGAACGATGTTAAGTTTGGTAAACAAACATGGAACTCAGGGCAATATGCTTCATCATCATTATCAGACTTTGCATAATAATAATAATAATAATAATAATAATAAATATATATTCAATTGGGTAATTTGCAAAAACCTGGACCTGCTCCATGATAAAAACTGGTGGTGGCAACACAAACCACCTCCAGTGCTTGAAAAAGAAGACATCTCACTCCTTTGGAATTTCACTGTTCAAACTGACAGAAAAATAGATGCAAATAGGCCAGATATTATATTGAAAGACTTCAGACAAAAATCATGCCTCCTCATTGATATGACTGTCCCAATCGATATAAATGTATCTGTCAAGACCTACCAAAAATTGAGCAAGTATAAAGATCTTGAAATAGAAATTGGCGAAATGTGGAACCTCCAGACTAAAACAATACCTGTTGTTATAGGTGCCCTAGGAATGATAGCAAAAGGGGTTAATTACTACCTAGCTCAGATACCAGGAAACCCCCAAAATGGGAGAAATTCAAAAGATAGTGCTCATGGGAACTGCCCATATCCTACATAAAATACTATGTAATCTCAAATTTTGAAACAAACTTATAATTTTCTTATGGTTTCTTAAACAAATATATGACACCCTTAGGCATAACACCAACATGAACTTCTAACTTGTTGTCTCTTGGAACCAACTTGTACAAATACAAAGCAAAAGACAAAAATATAATAATAATCGTAATCATCATTATCATTTAGCATTTGCTTTCCATGCTGGCATGGGTTAGACAGTTTGACTAGAACGGGTAAACTGGAGAGCTGTACCAGGCTTGGTGTTTATGGCGAGATGCCTTTCCTGTTGCCAACCACTCCAGGAGTTTGGTGGGTGCTTTTTACATGTCACCAGCACAGGTGCCTTTTATGTGTTACTGGCTCCGGCCACGACTACAATTTCACTTTGTTTGATGTCTTCTCAAGCACAGCAAATCACTAAATGTCTCAATCACTTGTCATCACCTCTGAATAATAATAATAATAATAATAATAATAATCATCAGCATCATCGGTTGATGTCCGCTTTCCATGCTAGCATGGGTTGGATGATTTGACTGAAGACTGGAGAACCAGATGGCTGCACCTCAGCAAAATTTGAACTCAGAGCATAGCGACAGACAAAATACCATGAAGCATTCTGCCTGGTCAGCTAAAAATTCTGCCAGCTCCCCCACCTTGATCATAATAACAATAATAATCATTTCTTTATTGCCCACAGGGGGCTAGACATCGAGGGGACAAACAAGGACAGACAAAGGGATTAAGTTGAGTACATCGACTCCAGTGCATAACTGGTACTTATTTAATTGACCCCGAAAGGATGAAAGGCAAAGTTGACCTCGGCGGATTTTGAACTCAGAATGTAAGGGCAGATGAAATACTGCTAAGCATTTCCCCTGGCATGCTAACGAATCTGCCAGCTCACTACCCTTAATAATTATTTCTAATTTAGGCACAAGGATAGTAGTTTTGATGGGAGGGACCAATTGATACCATCAATCTCAGCATTTGACTGGTATTCTATATATAAGAAAGCTAAAGTTGAGGATTTGAACTCAGAATGTAAAGACTTCATAAATACTGCAGATAATCACCGTTTTACATCCTTGACTGGAGTCAGCTGAAATTTATTGACACAGATTTTCAACAGCTGCATGTTCTCCCCATCATCAACCCTCTACATGTTTTACAAGCAGGATAATTTTTGTGCTGTCACTTCTCTTATGTCTGATGACGTAAAGGACATTTGTTTACTGCAGAATCAGAATGTAAACAGTATTACTGTGTTTTGTTTTTCATTCAGACAGTTTCATTAAGACAGGTTCAATTGACATTCACACACTCAAACATGGGAACGTTTAAGTATGGTGTGAGTGTGGTGGTGGTGGTGGTGGTGTGTGTGTAGTCAATTTTTTCCCTTACCTACCATCTCTGATGAGTACAATTGTTAGATAAGCATCCAGTTACCTAATATCTGATAGAAAACCAATTGATAAGATCATCTGCAATGGAACTGTATTACTGAATATTTTGATTTGGCTGTGTGGTAAGTAGCTTGCTTACCAACCACATGATTCCGGGTTCAGTCCCACTGCATGGCACCTTGGGCAAGTGCCTTCTACTCGGGCCGACCAAAGCCTTGTGAGTGGATTTGGTAGACGGAAACTGAAAGAAGCCCGTCGTATATATGTGTATGCATATATATATATGTGTGTGTGTGTGTGTGTGTGTGCGTGTGTGCATGTATTTGTCCCCCCAACATCGCTTGACAACCGATGCTGGTGTGTTTATGTCCCCGTAACTTAGCAGTTCAGCAAAAGAGACTGATAGAATAAGTACTAGACTTACAAAGAATAAGTCCTGGGGTCAATTTGCTCGACTAAAGGCGGTCCTCGAGCATGGCTGCAGTCAAATGACTGAAACAAGTAAAAGAGTAAAAGAGTATATATGCTGTTCCGATCTACCAATTCCATTTATGAGACGATGGTCAGTCCAAAGCTACAATACTTACATGCTTGATCTGCCATGCAGTGGAACCAAACCTAAATTCCTGTACTAATGATTAAGATTTTCATTTGAAGAATTTTGATGGTAGACATCACCTGGTTTAACACCAATGCACAGTTTTTGGGTGTTTTTATGAAGCTCATTCTGTTGCAATCATTCTGAATTTGTCTCACGTTTGAGGTTAACTTCCTCCCTTCCCCTCACTCATTCATGATACACTGATCAGAATTCTGGTGTTTCTTTTCCTTCTCTGAATAAGCTATACTATACCTACATACATACATACATACATATATATATGTTAAAAATGGGGACGGCCAGTTTATGGGATTACCTTAGGTTTCTTGTCCATAAAGATTTTAGCTTTATGGTGTATTGTCATAAAGCTAAACTATTTATGGATGGGAAACCTAAGGCAATCCCATAAGCGCCCTTGCTCGAATGTTGTTTTCCACGTACCACCGGCACAAGTGCCAGTAAGGTGACACTGGTAATGATCACGCTCGAATGGTAGAAAATGTAAAAGAGTTATCCTCCTTAGACCTTAAATTACAAGGCTTCGAGCCTTAGAATTTAAGATATCAAATTAGTCAGGAATAGGCAGAATTTTACAATTCTTCAAAATATATTTATACATACACACACGCACATATATATATACATACATACAAGCATATATATAGTTGAGGTGTATTCCGTTAAGAACGTATTAGAGTACAAAATAGAGCTCATTCACCCTTAGAATTAGCAGAAAGCCAGCAGTATTATGGTATATTACCAATTCTAGGCTTAGGTATTTCTTGTGTGTGTGTGTGTGAATGTATGGGGATGCCCAGAGATGTAGTATTGTATCTGTGTGTGAGTGATTGTATAAGTATGAGCGTATGTGCGAGTGCATTTGCGAAATAATAAAATTTAGCATGTGCAGCCTAACATGTGAAACAAAGTAAAGACAACGTACACAATGTCGCTTATGTCGAGCATGTAGAGGTGAACTCACAGCAAGTGGATTGGAATTGTCAGCGTCTGATAGATTCAAAGGAGCCAGTTGGATGTAATAGCATCAAAATCAAACATTTACTTATGGAGACAGTGATTATACAGGGTGTCCACAAGGTCTGGGTACATGGAGTAAATAAAATCATAACATAAACAATTAAATATAAGAAATAATAATTTCTTAAAGTATGTGTTAATCCCATGAACCCAGACTTTGTGGACACCTTGTATGTCACCTGAGGAGATACAACTAGGTCCTATTATACAGGTAAACTGTTAATTAATTTAGATTAAAATCTTGTATATATGTGGAACTATATTGTATCGAAACATGTAGTGGTCATTAAACAGCTGTTGAAATATACTCCCTCTTTGACTCTATTCATTTTTTCCTTCATATATATATATGTATACACATATATATATACACACATATGTATATCTGTTGCCTCTCTTTCTGCCTGCCTGTTTGTTTATTTGTCTGTCATATATATGTATATGTGTGTGTGTCTGTGTGTGTTTCACTGTGTGACTTTGTATTTACCATTGTCTTCATGTGTATTCATTCATTGTAAGCAAAAGGCTCCTCCATACAGTGCAGTTTGTTTCCACTTCTCCCTGTAGTCATGTCTGAGTAGTTCATTGCTTGACAGACTGGGTGAGTATTCCCCTACTTCAAAACAGGTGAGGGCTGGTGACAGGAAGTGCATCCAGCTGTGGAAACTTTACTACAATGTAGCATGGATGTTGATGATATACAATGACATTCAATTATATTCTCAATATATTCTAAGATATTTTAATTCTCAACATTTTAGATTATCACATATGGACAAAAAAGGAAAAAGCAAAAATATCCTTCAAAGCTGGGTAAATAGAAATTTCCATTAATCATTAATCATTAATCATTTCAATGCTATTTATAGCTGAATAGTTTATTTTTGCCTTAACCCTTTAATATTCAGATTAATCTTGTCAAATCTAAATTCTTATTAATTCGCATTGTTCTGAATTAATCATGCAGTAACTTGCAACCTTTATATTTCAATGATACAATTGAATATTTTAAGAATGACACTGTAGGCTAACATTGTAGAATGACATTGAAAGAGGCTAGATTTTGACAGTTTCAACATAAAACAGGTAGAATATTTGAGCCAGATATGGCTGGTTTAAATGCTTACAGGTTAAGCAGTATTGTGGGACAGAAAGTACAAACCCTCAACATACATCGTCAAATAAAAAATACAATTTTATTTTATAAACCTGCCATGGCTGGTTCAACTAACAAGGCTACAGCTGAAACAGAAGAGAAATGAATATTTTTTTTTGAATTTACAATCACAAAAGATTTCTATAAATAAGCAAACAAACAAGCAATATCTCACTAGATGGCAATTAATCATCAATAAGAAAACAAAAGAGGAATAATATAATAGAAAATTAAACAAAGGGAAAAGATATTATTGTAAAAAATGTAAATTAAGTTTTGTGACAGGAAAAGACCATAAATCAGTTGGTAAAATTTATTTTCTCTCATTTGTAGGTAAGTTTAATGATGATGATGTTGTTGTTGTTGAGATTCTACTTGGTCATCTTAAATTGACCAATAACATTACAGTGTGGCTATGAGTACTACCGGAACAAAAAAAAAAAATAATAATAATAGATTTTGAAATCATTAGGATGTTTTAATAACATCTTAAATACCAACTGATGAATAACATCCCAGTAAGCAACAACATATGTCGTCATCGTCATCGCAGTCGTCGTCATCATCATCATCCTTTAGTGTTCGCTTTCCATGCTTGCTTGGAGTGGATGGTTTGACCAGAGCTGGCAAGCAGGAGAGCTGCTCCAAGTTGTACTCTGATTCGACTCAGTTTCTATGGCTGGATACCTTTCCTAACACCACCCACCCACCCACCTTACAGTGCATGCTGGGTACTTTTAACATGGCATTGTATAAGCGCCTTTGCATGGCATGGCACTGGAATATCACTCTTGCAGGTCAATCCTCTTCATCAGGGGGAGTCCTCTTCATCAGGAGGAGGACTTCTGCTGTGAAAAACGAATTTTCTGGAGTAAGGACAGAGGATCTTTGTAAAACTACCTGCATTGTTAGAAGCTCTTCTATATTTTCCTTTTCTTCTACTTACGCTCTTATACATACATACATACATACATACATATATAAATATAGGTGCAGGAGAGGCTGTGGAGTAAGAAGCTTGCTTAGTAACCACATGGTTTCGGGTTCAGTCCCACTGCATGACAGCTTGGGCAAGTGTCTTCTACTATAGCCTCGGGCTGACCAATACCTTGTGAGTGGATTTGGTAGACAGAAACTGAAAGAAGCCCATCATATATACATATATATATATATATGATTGCGTGTCTGTGTTTGTCGCCCCACCATCACTTGACAACCGATGTCGCTGTGTTTATGTCGCTGTAACTTAGCAGTTTGGCAACAGACACCAATAGAATAAGTACTACGCTTACAAAGAAAAGGGTCGTGGGGTCGACTTGTTTGACTAAAGGTGGTGTTCCAGCATGGCCACAGTCAAATGACTGAAACAAATAAAATGAAAGAATAAAAAATATATATATATATATTGTATTTTGAGATGGTCATTTGTCTTTTTTTGCCAAATAAACACATGTACTATATATTTTCTTTCTTTACTTGTTTATTTTATTATTTTAACTCATGTCCATTGACCAGAAATCTTTCATCACACATCTGTGACCTCTTCAGTGACACTTTTCATTTTTATGTGTGCACTTGCTCTGCTTACTCCGTTCTCCAGTGAGAATCTAGTGAAGAAAAAATATATAGGGCATGTGT
>NC_068982.1:12221809-12225433 GCF_001194135.2 Octopus bimaculoides
ATATATATATATATATATATATATATATATATGATTGATTACTTAAACCCACTGTTTTGGCATGGTTTCTATGGCTGGATACTCTTCCTAATACCAATCACTTTGCAGAGTGTTCTAGGTGTCTTTAATGTAGCACTGGTACTACTGGTAACTTTTATGTGGCACTGGTAGGGTCACCATTCACTAGATTAATGTCTTATTGAAAAACAAAATCATCATCTAATGACTTACAAACATTAATAAAATAATAATAATGGCATTTTTATATACGCTTAAAGCTTATGGCGATCACCGTGCAATGAGAAAGGAAAATAGTCTGATAAAGGGGCTTATAATCCCTCGACAGTAAAAAGAAGGCTTTCCTATCCATGTGGGAGTCGAGGCCACATCCCTTTGTTAACATGACTAAGTGTGTTACCTTTACACCAGCGAATCAGTCTCCCCATTTCTGTCAAATTTAAGAACTATAATAGTTTGTGTTTGTTTTTATGTAAACAAACTTTCTATATGCTTTCAGTGCGAATGGTTTTTTTATACGGCGCCGAGTTTACAATCCTGTAAATAATAATGGTATTTTTATATAAGCTTAAAGCTTATGGCGATCACCGTGCAATGACTAAAGAAAATAGTCTAACAAAGGGGATAGGAAAACCTTTTTTCTGTCGAGGGCTTATATGCCCCTTTATTAGACTATTTTCCTTAGTCATTGCACGGGGATCACCATAAGCTTTAAACTTATATAAAAATACCATTATTATTATTTACACGATTGTAAACTCAGTGTCATATAAAAAAAACCCCACTCACACTGATATTAAAATAAAAATGTATTTAAAGTCCTTCTAGTGAATGTATTCAAAGCAGTGAATTGACAGAATTGGCAGAGTGACAAATTGCCTAGTAATACTTAATTATGCCTGTTAATGCTCTGAGTTCTGATCCCAGTGAAGTTGACTCTGCCTCCCAACCTCATAGAGTTGATAAAATTAAACACCAGCCATATACTGAATCAATACATATGACAGCAATTCTCCTCCCACAAAGATCTGAAGTCTTGTGTTTATGTGAAAAACACACAATTTTCATCGAATTGTTCTAGTTATATAAACTTTTCATAGTATTTGAGGAGGTGGAGTATATCACACATTAACCATTTCAGTGACAACTCATTTGAAACTACCCCCAGGTTCCTGTTCCATAATACAAAACCTGTTTCAAATTGTTAATATTTTAATGTAAATCTTCTATATTCATTACTTTTATTCAGTTATATCCAGACACCAGCATAATAAGGGAAATATGTCAGATATTTTATCAAAATCGTTCCAAAGCTTGCATATTTCCAAACAAATTCAAACATGTTTAAAAGTGTATTCACAATAGGGTTACATGAGTTAAGCACAATTGAATTTGATACAAATATATAACAATTAAAATAAGCATTGGCAATATTTCCAGTGTCAACAGATACCGCAATGAAATATCAAAAATACTAGAGATGAGAATGTACTTAAATGAATAAAGAGTAAAATATTAGTGATTAATTAAATCTCTTTCTTCTCTAATTGTGTTTGTTCTGATAGAAAAATGTGACATACAGAATTTTGCCTATCATTAAAATGTATGAATGACTCTAGAAAGCAGGTGTATTAGAATGGTAACAATAATTTGTAAAATGTTTTCAAATGTATTCAGACAAACGTGTTTATGTGCGTGCATGTGTACATGTTCATTTGTATGTTGGTATATATATGTATGTGCCAATGTGTTTCTATGAGTACACTTCCCATATGCACGCACGCACACAAACACACATTCAAATATATATCTCATAATAAATTTGTATAGTTTGCATGAAACATTGTCTGATATAAATAATCGCTTTTAATTTTTTTGTAAAGCCAAAACAATGCATGTTCTAAGAAATAATATGAATTTATGGTTTGCAGATTTATATTGTATTTCAATATTTTGGAGTTATGACCACCTCTTTCAGGAAATCTCCTTAGAGATTTGGTGTTGTGAGCTGATATTTCTGTTCTGTAGCATGTAGATGTGGAAGGTTGCTTTGTATGTAGCCAATCAATTGAGTGCAGCTCTTTGATCTTGCTAATGATGATAGCTTCTTCTAATCTCGGGTTCCCAATGTTTCATTCAGTGGTGTGAATGGAAACTTGGATGCCTTGGATGTGACATTTCTGTAGGTATTTTTTCGGTGAAAGAAGCGTTAGAATTGTAGTGTTCTTTAGCCTGTAGGTGTCCTTTTCTGGCGGTACTTCTGATGTAGGATTCATTAAAATTACTACATATGATTTTATACACCACATAGGACCACAAACATATATCTTCATTGCTAATTGGGCAGTTGGGCAATGTGCATATAACGTTGTTTTGTGCTGGTCTGTTTTCGGTTAAGAACCCTTCCATATAGATTGCTCAGTGTATTGCAGTAGTTGTTATTCTTTTTTATTAAAACATGGCTGTTATTTTTGGATGTGTGGGTTTTGTTAGGTGGCCTGATGCCCTGGAACACATTGCATAACTAAGTTTAGCATTGTAACACTGTTGGATTGGCCAATTTAGATATTAAACACATTCCTGGCAACTGGTAGGTACATATCTCTCTCAACTCCCCCATTTGCGAGCGCGCATTCTTTCCTTCATATTCGTTCCCAGTAAGTTGTTTTGCACCTATTATACTATTTAAAAAAAAATTTTGTCACTGGGTCAAACACTATAGTTTAGAGGCCATGGAATGACGATATGAATGTTCCAAGTCCTCTCCCCACCCCTTTCGCGGGAGCGCATTTTCTTTTTCATATTCGTTCAGAGCAAGTCGTTTTACATCTATTACACTATTTTCTTTTGTTTCTTGGCTCCAGTGAAGCATCTCGGAACATTCAGGATGTGAATGTTCCGAGGCCCCCCCCCCGGTTCGCGAGCGCGCATTTTTCTTCATATTCATTCGCAGCAAGTTGTTTTACATCTATCAGAATATTTTATTTTTTTATTTCCCACCGGGGCAAACGCTTTAGTTTGACCCAAGAAACTGGAATTTACAGCAATATGTCTAAGAAAAGTCCGTTTTTTGGCTGTTATGCTGTAAAACTCCCTATACATGCATTCGTCAACGTGTGACCATTGCATTAGTTTAACTCTGGGATCATCAAAATAACATCCTTCTGCAGTGAATGATCTTTAGTTGAAAAGCAATAGACAAACGGGAATAAAAAATTTTTTTAAATGCCTTGATATAACTTTATATGTGTGAATGTGTGCGTGCTTGTATGTATGTGTTTACACGCATATCGAAAAAAGTTAAAAAAACCCCCAAAATTGGGGGAGTGGGGATTTAAAATTTCAAAAATGTGACTTTTTTGCATATTCTGCATCTCCGTCATCGAAAACATAGGAAACCGCTGAGAATCGTTTACAAGACCGACATATACAACAGGTATGTAAAACATGCTGTTTCACTTGTTTCAGCCGTTCGTTTTCAGTGAGCTGCAGAGACTGTTACGCACGCACACCCTTTCTTGCTGGGTGGTGAGGGGTGTGTGGATCAATTTTAGAGTTTTTCATACAAAATTTGAAATTAATTAATTTTGGGGGAAAGACTTCCGC
>NC_068982.1:12226459-12227467 GCF_001194135.2 Octopus bimaculoides
AAAGGTAGTCTTTTCAACTGTTTACAAACAGCCAGACTGAAATAATTAATGCATTCTTCCAGAAGATGGGCCACAGCAAATGTTCTGTTCAATACCGCAAATCTGCTTGTCAGTTGTTTGACCTTAACCAGCTGAGCATGTCCCTTAGTGGCTGATGATATGTGCATCTCTGATCATGAGCAGAAGTAGTGGGGGAGCATCATAGCCATGTGTTGAGAGGAATTCTTTGGGGTTTGAATAAATCACCTTTGGAAACATTGGTGTTTTGCTCAACATCCTTAAACAAACCTTATTCAGGGACCTTTTAAGTGGATCGGCTACTCGACCTGAAGAAGATTCTAACTGGGCCCCACCTGTGAGGTCATGCGCTGTTTATCTTGATATGAGATCACCATGTCGCACACATATGGTTGTGATGCATGTGCCTGGTGTACCCTTATCAGACGGGTAGTCATGATGGGTATACTGGGCTTCGTATATTTTACCCCAGTGTCACTTTGATGGCATGCACTACTCTCTCACTCAATAATAATAATAATAATAATAATGATAATAATAATAATAACAAACTAAGGAAAGAAATTCCTTCAAAGGAGTGTATAAAACATCCAATTCACTGGTACGTCAGTTGAATACCACATAAATAGGGGTATAATGCAAATTACAAACAATAAATTAAATAGAGAGATTCAATTGACAATCTAATAATTTATTTGTATTACAATATAACATAATATACAATGAATGTAATATAATTATTTGTTTCTACTCTAGGCACAAGGCCCGAAATTTTGAGAGAAGGGGACCAGTCAATTAGATCGACCCTAGTTCGCAACTGGTACTTAATTTATCGACCTCGAAAGGATGAAAGGCAAAGTCGACCAAGGAGGAATTTGAATTCAGGACGTAAATAACAAAAAATTATTAAACACCGAAAAACCCAACAATTTGTTTCGATTCATATACATTATATAAATGTATACATTATATATACATTATATATATTAT
>NC_068982.1:12228416-12228951 GCF_001194135.2 Octopus bimaculoides
ATATATATATATATATATACACACACACATACATACCATAGGGCTTCTTCCAGTTTCTGCCTACCACACATCCACTCACAATTAGATTTTTCAAGAAAACCTACTCAAAACACCCGGAGAAGTATTTACTACAACAATTCAACATCTACTCAATTCCATGAATTAAGAAACAATTGCCTTTTTTTCACATGTACAATTTCCATGGAAATGAAAGCAAGCAGTTCAAGGTTATTTCATTCTGTTATTCTGAAAGTGGAATAAAAGAATGAAATAACATGGTGACATTTTGACTTGGATGCAGTTGATGAATTAAATAGTAATGAATAGATCAGTAACGAATGAATTGACAATGAATTGACCAGGGCTGAATTGCTAAATTGACTGACTATGACATCCTAGCACCATGTCTATATATATATAGTATACATATGTGTGTGCCTGTGTATATATATATGTATATATTTATGTATGTGTGTGTGTATGTATGTTCGAGACATACACACTTCACGTCTGGCTGTACAGCCTTTTGTTTGTT
>NC_068982.1:12229051-12229963 GCF_001194135.2 Octopus bimaculoides
GAATCAGGGTTCGATTCCGGAGAGGGAGCATGCGAAACGGCTACCACATTCAACTCACGCGATCTATTGAGTCTCATCTCGCGAACGACACGATCCGCCCTTTCGAGGCAGACATCTGTTTTCCCGCCGTCCCCTTTTCTCTATTGTTTCACGAGAGAAACCGCGAACTGGCTGAGACAAAGCGCGGGCAAACGGCAGGAGTAACTATTTCTCTTTATGACTGGAAGAAGAAGAAGAAGAAGAAGAAGAAGAAGAAGAAGAAGAAGATGGGCTACGGAGCTTCGTCCGTTGCTCTTGTCTCAACGTGCGTCCGTTCTGCCGAAGAGCAACGGACGAAGCTCCGTAGCCCTTCGGCAGAACGGACGCACGTTCCATTCATTTTCGTCCAGAAAGCACCTACGCTCACGCGAAATGTACGGACGCACGTACCGTTCATTTTCACCCAGAAAGGACGTACGCTAACGCGAAATGAACGGACGCCGGTACCGTTCATATGCACCCAGATCACACGTATGCTCAAGCGGAACGAACGGACGCTCGTACCGTTCATTTTCGCCCAGAAAGCATGTCCGCTCACGCGAAACGAATGGACGCACGTACCGTTCATTTTCGCCTAGAACGGACGTACGCTCACGCGAAAGGAACGGACGTACGTTTTGTTCATTTTCGCCCAGAACGCCCGTACGCTCACGCGAAACGTGCGGACGCACGAACCGTTCATTTTCGCCCAGAACGCACGTACACTCACGCGAAGCAAACGGACGCACGAACCGTTCATTTTCACCCAGATGGGACGTACGCACACGCGAAACGAACGGACGCAGGTACCGTTCATATTCACCCAGAACACTCATACGCTCACGCGAAACGAACGGACGCACTATTTTTTCATTTTCGACCGGAACGCACTTA
>NC_068982.1:12230823-12231479 GCF_001194135.2 Octopus bimaculoides
GCGAAATGGACGGATGCACATTCGATAGATTTTCGACCAGAACGGATGTACGCTCATGCGAAACGGACGAACGCGCATACAGTTCATTTTCGCGCAGAAGGCACGTACGCTCACGCGTAACCGACGGACGCACGTACCGTTCATTTTCGCCCAGATAACACGTACGCTCACGCGAAATGAACGGACGAACGTCGCGTTCATATTCGCCAAGGACGGACGTACGTTCACGCGAATCGAACGGACGAACGTATCGTTCATTTTCGCCCAGAAAGGACGTATGCTCAAGTGAAACAAACGGACGCACGTACCGTTCATTTTCGCCCAGAACACACTTACGCTCACGCTAAACGGAAGGATCTACGTACCGTTCATTTTCACCCAGAACGCACGTACGCTCACGTGAATCGAACGGACGCATGTTCCGTTCATTTTCACCCAGAACGCACGTACGCTCACGCGAATCAAACGGACGCACGTTCCTTTCATTTTCGACCGGAACGCACGTACGCTCACGCGAAAGGAACAGACGCACGTACCGTTCATTTCGCCCAGAACGCACGTAAACTCATGCGAAACGAACGGACGCACTACCGTTCATTTTCACCCAGATGGGACGTACGCACACGCGAAACGAACGGACGCAGGTACCGTTCATG
>NC_068982.1:12233200-12233802 GCF_001194135.2 Octopus bimaculoides
ACTCATGCGAAACGAACGGACGCACTACCGTTCATTTTCACCCAGATGGGACGTACGCACACGCGAAACGAACGGACGCAGGTACCGTTCATGTTCACCCAGAACACTCGTACGATTACGCGAAACGATCGGACGCACGTACGTTCATGTTCGCCCAGAACGCACGTCCGCTCAGTCGAATCGAACGGACGCACGTACCGTTCTTTGTCACCCAGAACGAAGTACGCTCACGCGAATCGAACGGACTCACGTTCCGTTCATTTTCGCGCAGAACGCAAGTACGCTCAGCCGAATGCGACGGACGAAGCTCCGTCGCTTTCAGCTCGAACGGGCGTACGCTCAGGCAAAAGCGTCAGACGAAGCTCCGTCGCTTTCAGTTCAAACGGGCGTACGCTCAGGCGAAAGCGACGGACGAATCTCTGTCGCTTTCAAATAGAACGGGCGTACGCTCAGGCGAAAGCGACGGACGAATCTCCGTCGCTTTCAGCTCGAACGGGCGTACGCTCAGGCGAAAGCGACGGACGAATCTCCGTAGCCCTTCGGCAGAACGGACGCACGTTGAGACAAGAGCAACGGACGAATCTCCGTAGCCCTTCGGCAGA
>NC_068982.1:12236778-12237101 GCF_001194135.2 Octopus bimaculoides
GACTTCGGCCTTTAGATCGCACCGGCTGAAAGTTAGCAAGGTGAGACATACATAAGAAAGAAGAAAGCAAAGGACCACTGATGAGGTCACAGAAGTGTGACAAAAGAACTCTGGCCGAAATAAGATTAATGTAATATAATGTAATATAGAGCTGAAGCAAATTAACACCCAATATACAGTGCGTGTGTTTTTATTGACTAAACTGGCAAAATGACCATCCCCAAGTACAACAACATCTGTTTCAACACACGATTTCACATAAAAAATCTTGCAAAGCAAATATATATATATATATATATATATATATATATATATATCCTACA
>NC_068982.1:12237111-12244447 GCF_001194135.2 Octopus bimaculoides
ATATATATATATATATATATATATATATATATATATATCCTACAGACCTGAAAGTAAATTTCAAATGCAGTATAGCTGTGAAAAGAGCTAAGGAAGATGGAGTAAATTTGCCAGCAGGTAGCTATGGAGATTCGAACTCTGTGCCTCTCAAATACCGGCTGAGTGCTCCGTACCGTTAAGCTCTCAGCTTCCATCATGGCCTTAAGACAGTTCTGGAATCTGTTGCATATATTCCTCTCTCGCTCTCTCTCTCACACACACGCGCGCACACACACCTCTTTGAGTGTGTTTAAGTTAGAATACAATGGCTCAGATAAAAGAAAATTACTACAGCCAGTGTAACTGACCTATGAGATGAGATTTCACTAGCAATGAGATTTGGTGCCAATTTTTCTATAATGGCTAGATGGGAACCAATGTTTACATTGGCAATGTGTACATTACAAATGTATAATCTATACAAAACAGTTCGCAGTTAATGATAGAATTTCAGCTGCTGCTTGCCCCAAAAGTATTTTCCAATTTTGTCAACAATACAATTGTTAAATGACAAACTACTTGGTTAGAAGAGAAATAACATTATCATTGACATCATAAAGTGAGAAGTGATTCTAATAGCACCATAGAACATTCCAAATTTTTTATGAATTTTCTTCTCAAAAGTATTAATATGATAAGTACAAAGAGTTTCTTTGATCTTATTAAGTTACTTTCTTTCTTTCCATTCTTTAGCTGTATACAAATTAGTGAGTGTCTTTAACATGTCTTACATCAATTCTTCACCTCATATGTTACTGAATCTAAGGAAAGCTTTTTGTTTTCTTTGCTTTTAGTAATTAACATAAATTTTACAATCAATCGATGACAGAAATTTCTACAGTAAGTGTTGGATGTTTTGCATCTTCAAACCATTCTCATGGCATCAATATCAGATTATTGATGGAAGTCACCATGTGTTGCTGTGAAGGCATTACAAAATTTATAAAAGGCTTGCTTAGGCTGCTGGAAACAAACATAAACTAAATGGAATAAAATTATCTTGTTAGTCGTGAATGTTATTTTAAACATAGATGTCAAGAAAATAACAGCCCTCATCCACTAAGTGTAGACTAAACTTGACAGATACCATTCCTGTGATTTTGTTTCAGATTTAATTTTTTCAAACATCTGACACTTGTCATTGAATGTAAAGCACTATATATCTGAGTAAGTGTAAAACTCTTCTAAAACAGCCACTCGATGAAATATGCTACAGCTCTTTTCAGCTGGTTTGTTTTAGGACAGCTAGCATTAATGTGGAAACAATGAAAGATAGAATCAAGAAACTGTAAGAATTGTTAGCACTTAGACAACTTGATGTGTGCTGTCTGTAGAAAATGTGTTTGATATCAGCCAAAATCATCTCAGAATAAGTAGACATTTATTAGTTCATCTAGGTAGGTACCAGCATTGGAATAGGAGGCTGTTGGCACATTCTTACAAAAGATACAACGTAGGAAATATATTTGATGTTGGAGTGAATTGCAGAATGCAATACTTAGGGTTTTTATTGTTAAATGGAAAAAGTTACTGTTATGCAATCATTTGTGAAAAACCATCTTCATTACAAAGAAGTACTTTTAATAAAAGGAAGTTATTTAAAAGCAGATCAGAAGTGTATGTGTTGAACCTGAGAGCAACTAATATTAACGGAAAAACCCTTTGATATATGTTTCTGTTGTTAAGAAAATAACCACAAATGGAATAAATAGTGTAGAAAATAGTATTCTAAAGCAAACAACAATGGCAGAATATTTGTCCAAAATAAGAGATACGCCTCATTTAATAGAATAATGTATAACATTCATTATTCTACTCCATGCGGGGTATAAACAGATGATAACAGTTACTGATAGGAGATGGTGAGCAAAACGATTAACGACTGTGTTAACGATACTTGAAAATAGTTGCTTGGATATTAGAAGTTAAGTTTATCACATAAACACAGAGAAGTGTTATCCTTATATATTTCCCCCCTTATTAACTGCAACAAAAGCAAAATATACATTCCCAAGAGGGAGAAATTAGAGGACTTCAAGTAATTAACCAAGAATAAGGTTATAGAAAATGTCATGTTGTTTTGCAAGCAACTTGCACATGCAAGGGCTTCCAGTCGAAAGCCCCACATACCGGAAGCCAGCTAGCATGTGTATGAAGTCATCAGGAGAGGATGTGCGCCGTTTCGGGGCTTACCTTGCGACAGTATCATTGTGCACTTGACCCCCACCCCAATCACTGACCTGAAACCCCACTTGCTAGATCAACTGGTTATCAAATAGCTCAATATTCTTCTAGCCATTGCTCATCATTGCTTTTTAACAAAATCCAGTGGCTAGTCCTTTCCACTGTAATTTGGATATCGTTCTTGGTGGTATTTACTTTGCGATGCATTAAGCCTTACGATAACAACAGTCACCTCACACTGTGTTTAATGAATCCTCTACATCTGACTTCAATTCGAAAATGCTCTGCTTTCCAGCCTGTGTCTTCACATTCCTTAAGGATATTTAGATAACGGTCAGTCTTTCGAGCCTGAGCGGCATCCATGATATCTTCATAAGGAACCATTAACTCGACTAGATTCACAACTTTCTTTCCTTTACACCACATTGAAATGTCTGGTTTTCTTGTAATTGGGATGGAAAAGAACCCTTGGCACTCTGGTAAATCTTCAACAACTTTGCAACCATCATCATCGTTTAACATCTGCTTTCCATGCTAGCATGGGTTGGACAATTTGACTGAGGACTGGCAAACCAGACAGCTACACCAGGCTCCAATCTGATTTGGCAGAGTTTCTACAGCTGGATGCCCTTCCTAACACCAACCACTCTGAGAGTGTAGTGGGTGCTTTTACGTGCCACCCGCACGAGGGCCAGTTAGGCGGTACTGGCAATGGCCACGTTCAAAATGGTGTATTTTTCGGGCCACCTGCACAGGAGCAATATCAAAACTATTTCAAGACAGGGTTTAAGAAGACAGAATTTAGGGAGAGGCTTGTTTAAGGATCTTTCTCTTTTATCTTCTACTTGTTTCAGTCGTTTGACTGCGGCCATGCTGGAGCACTGCCTTAGTCAGATATACCAACCCCAGTACCTATTTTCTAAAGCTTGGTACTTATTCTATTGATCTCATTTACTGAACCACTAAGTTATGGGGATGTAAACACATCAGTGCTGGTTGTCAAGCAATAGCGGAAGGACATTACAGGCACAAATACACACACACACACACACACACACACACACACACACACACACACACAACAGGCTTCTTTCAGTATCTGTCAACCAAATTGCCTGAGGCTATAGCAGAAGACATTTGCTCAAGGTGCCATGCAGTGGGACTGAACTGAGAACCATGTGCTTGGAACGCAAGCTTCTTACCATATAACCACGTCTGTGCTTATGAGAAATTACTTTATATTTCTATTAAGACAACTGGAAATTTTATTATTTTGTAAAGAACAAATGACTTTACATTGTACTTTGTGACCTAGAAATGACTCTTGAGCGGATCATACAGTCAGGTGTTGTTGTTTAATAGAGAAAGAGTTCAATTCAAGTGTTAATCAAGCCATGACTAAAGGTATTCAAAATAGCATCAGAATTAAGCAATACTGTCAATTTGAGGTCAGACGGGTATCCACTGGAGCATTTTTTTTCTCAAATCTCTCAATTCATCATCATCATCATCATCATCGTTTAACGTCCGCTTTCCATGCTAGCATGGGTTGGACGATTTGACTGAGGACTGGTGCAACCGGATGGCTACACCAGGCTCCAATCTAAATTGGCAGAGTTTCTACAGCTGGATGCCCTTCCTAACGCCAACAACTCAGAGAGTGTAGTGGGTGCTTTTACGTGTCACCCGCACGAAAACGGCCACGCTCGAAATGGTGTCTTTTATGTGCCACCCGCACAAGAGCCAGTCCAGGGGCACTGGCAACGATCTCGCTCGAAAACCCTACAAGGCCAGTCAGGCGGTACTGGCAACGGTCACGCTCAGGATGGTACATCTTATGTGCCACCCTCACAAGAGCCAGTCCAGGGGCCCTGGCAACGATCTCACTTGGCTTGCTGGGTCTTCTCACGCACAGCACAGGCGACCTACAAGCAGCATAATAGTCAGAAGCGTAGTTCCCAGCCAGAATCTAAATGGCCCTTGGAGGTTTGTATCAGATTTTGTTGTTAAAATCAATGTGCTATATACTGGTTATGTTTCTACAATACACAAAATATTTAAACATTTTTGTACAATTCCTAAAATTATTTAGTCATGAAAATATAATGGGAGTTTTTTAACATCGAATGGCTATGATACACCTGACCCCACTCCTGAGTAAAATAGGAACCCAAGGGGTTCATAGTGTTGTGATTTCATGTAATTATGTAGATTGTAGAAAGGCTTTCTGATGTATTTTATAATTCTCAGATACAGCTGTTTGATTACCTAAAATAGCAATGGAATTTGAACCCATTTCACCTGACTTTGTACATTTAGAGTATAATAAAGTGTTATTAGAATATTCTTTTCTACTCTAGGCACAAGGCCTGAAATTTTGTGGGAGGGTACCAGTTGATTAGATCGACCCCAGTTTGCGACTGGTACTTTATTTATTGACCCCGAAAGGATAAAATGCAAAGTCGACCTCGGCGGAATTTGAACTCAGAGCGTAAAGACAGACGAAATACCTCTAAGCATTTCATCCAGTTGCTAATGATTCTGCCAGCTCGCCGCCTTAGAGTTATTAGAATATTAAATGGAAAGTAAAAATGAATGAATTCAATATTAAACAGGTGAATATATTGGTTCATTTGTTTAAATATGTAGACTCTTCTTTTGTTTGAATTTGTGGACTTGTGCTGGATATTAATAATGTATAGTTGTATCTTACTGAATAAGTATAAATTAAAGTGTGTATACTGTTTTCAAGAGCTAGTAGAATTGTATGCAAATAAAAGCCTAAGTTCATTGCTTTCTTTTACAAACTGTCGGTATACTTTGCATAGGAAAAAAATGGTTGACAACCACTGATTTGGTGATTAAGATTGAGATTGTTGATAGTGCTTCATGAAAATCTTTTCCTAGTTATTAGTAAATGGTTATATTTTCTTGATGAATGTATGCATTAAATGTATGATAATGTATGCATTAAATGTATGATAATGCAGGGGAAAGAAAAAGAGCAGAAGAATGCTGATATAGCTTCAATGGGTGAAGAGTATTATGATACACTTCATAGACATTGTGAACTTTGGGGATTCTCTCCTGGTGACCCCATCCACTTAATAAACTGAGACAGATATTTAAAAGATCATCCAACAACTGAGATACAACTTTTCTGATAAGGATATGGATATCATTTGATTTTTATCAACTTGGGCATTTCAAATGATACGATAGGGTTAAGACATGGTAGAATATTCTCTGCCTAATTTCTGCTGATATTGTAATGTATATATTTACATCGTTGGTGATAATTATGGTTGCATAATTGATGATGCTAATGTCTGGATGTGATGTGTTGATAGTAATGACATCAACATATTTTGCCACCTTTATTTGTTATATTTGGGATGGAGAAGAGTTAGACAATTGTCTGTATAAATGTTGAAAAGAGCATGGAAGAGAGAAAATATCCATGGGGAGTTGGAATCGTTTTGGAATTACCTGTTACCTGCTGCCTCTGCTTTCCTTTCTGAAATGTAGTTTGAATGAAATTGTTTTGTATTTTATTTAATTTAATATTCATTCTGTATGTTGATTTATTTAAAAATGTCTGCAATGAAAGACAATGATTCTGTGGTATGTGTGAATGTATAGAGATGACCAGCTTGTTTATTTGAAAAAAAAAAAAAAAGATTGTGGGTTTAAAGAGATTTCTATTACATCAGCTGATATTCATAATATCCTTACTTTCTGAATAGGAAGAAAATATTTTCAACACCATCAAATATAACATATATGGCAGGAGATGGCAATAAAAGTAACATTTACTAAAAAAATACAGCCATACAGTAGCACCATAGCTATGCAATCTGCAAGTCCTGTCATTAAATAAAATAATTAAGAGCCAGTAAGGTAGCTTCTCCTTGGCGGTTTATCCTGTTAAAAATAATAACTAAAATGCCTTCAAATGAGAACCACCCTATACATAGGCTCAGGAACAGGGGGGATGCAGGGACCCCCACCCCACTAACATTTTTGCGGACCAATAAAAATGCTTTGAACATCTTGGGTTGCACCTGGGTTTGCAACCCTGAGACTCTGTTGTCTTGAAAAGGAAACAACACATTGTAATTGTAGTCCTAACAATAAATATTAGCTGGGATGGTCATGAGTGGAACACTTTTGATCATAAGTGTTCTCAGTCTATACTGACTTTAGACCTTAAAAGTGAGAGTATATTACAAAGGGAAACATCAGAAATATACTCGTCATAATTCCTTCCACCTCAACTTACATGGTGGCTGTATTCTCTCATGACTTTATGTAAATAAGTCTCCCATGTTTAATTTATACGACATGACACCTACATAACATTATTCATCTCTTTAGCTGTGCTCCATTTAATAAACATAACAATGAGCCATTACCTTTAAAACATGCCCCACATAAAAAGTAATAGACTGTTCTTCAGACTGAAATAAATAGTATAAGCATGTAGGTAGTCTGATACTCTTACAAAAATTCATGTGGCATAACAGTGTTTCTTTTTTTTTTTCTTTTGCTGTATCCCCCATCCCCCTTCTTGTTCACCATGTTGATTTCCCCTGACACGATAAGTAAAGTGTAGTCCCCTATACAACATGGTTTATTGTATCACATTAGCATCTTTATATTAATTTAACATTAACATCCTCAATAGATCTCACGAAGGCAGTGAGATTACTGATAAAGAATTTCTCAACCTAAAACAATTTCCTTGCTGTAGAATCCTCAAATTTTCTTCTAGAATCCTGAAATTCCAGTCCCACCCCTAGAAAATTTCAGTTGTAGAATGAAAGAATACATAAATGAAGGAATGGTTGATTGATTAATGATTATGATGATAATGATGGTGAAGTAGTGCTGTCAGCATGAGTAGCAATGAGTTAGCATTTGCTTGAAAAACAACACAATTACTGATGTTCTTAAAGTGGGTGGAACATATAAATGAAAATCTGTATGAAGTGATGTTTCTCCTAATATAATAATGATTGTAGTGCTTTTATATATTTGTACGTGTGTGTGTGTGTATATATATATATATATATGTATATATATGTATATATATATATATATATATATATAT
>NC_068982.1:12244729-12250355 GCF_001194135.2 Octopus bimaculoides
TATATATATATATATATATATATGTATGTATGCTTTGGAGCCTGGTGCAGCCTTCTGGCTTGCCAGTCCTCAGTCAAATCGTCCAACCCATGCTAGCATGGAAAGCGGACGTTAAACGATGATGATGACGATGATGATGATGATGATGATGATGATGATGATGATGATGATGTATACATATATTTGTCCAAAATCACGGAGTAGGAGAAAGAGTAATGTAAGTGAAGGGAGAGAAGAGAAAATAGTAATTCAGTGAAGGAGAAGTAGTGAGAGTAATAGCTCTGACTGAGAGAGAGTGAGAGAAAGTAATAGCCATGAGAGAGAGGAAATGACAAAGAGCATGCCGTGTATCTTCTGTTTTTCTCTGTCACAACATATGAATGAGAAAGGAAGGGGTGGTAGATGAATAATGAAGGAAGGGGTGAAAAAAATCAGCGTTTCAACTCTGTGTAAGTATATGTGTGTGTATGTAAAAGGGAGATATGTGAATGCTTGTGTGTGTGTGCAGTGGAAGTGGGATGGAGAACGTTCAACGCTGAAAAGAAAAATCAAACAGCATTTCAACTTTGTTCATGTATATGTATGTGTGTGCGTGTACAAGGGAAGTATGTAAATGTTTGCATCAGTGATTAGATTATTATGTACCTTATTCTGTACCTTATTCATATATAAAATATTACAATTAGCTGTCATATTTGACGGTACAGGGTCAACTAGTGTTTGTATAATTGTGTAAGTGTATGCTTATTTGTCTGTATTACTTGACTTTATTTAAGTATTCCTGTACATTTGTTACCAACGTCCTATGTGTTTCCTTTATGTTTGTACACATCAAATTACTGTAATCGGTATGTTGGGTAGATAAGAATGACCCGGTAATGAAATTTGAGAGATAGATAACTGAAATTAAAGCGGATCTACAAATTCTTAATTTAAACTGCAGAGTTTCATAACTGTTGAAAAATATCAACTGTAAATAGATTGTTCATCTGTATACATCCATTTTAAATGTGTTCCTTTCTTTTATTCTTTTCTTTTACTTGTTTCTGTCACTTTGAGTGTGGCCATGCTGGAGCACCACCTTTTAGTCAATGTCTACCAAATCCATTCACAAGGCTTTGGTCAGCCCAAGGCTATTGTAGAAGACACTTGCCCAAGGTACTATGCAGTGGACCTGAACTCAGAACCATGTGGTTAGGAAGCAAGCTTCTTACCACACAGTCATGCCTATATATATATATATATATATATATATATATATATATATATATATATATACACACACACACACACACATATAAGAGGTCTGACCACTAAGAAAAATTGTTCTCAAGAAAATTCGGCAAAATTCAGAGAACAATTTTTATCTTAGTGGTCAGACCATATGGAGTCTACATTTAGCATATTGGATGTCCACCTAGTGCTCATCCCTCTTATTTGTATGTATTATAATTTTTCTGAATCTTCAGATATTTTCAATATACTAGGCCACTGGTTTAAATTGATATTAATCAAATTAATATCAATTTTTACTCCTATTATTTAAATATATATATATATATATATAAAGAATTTCTTTAATTGGGCAGGAATACCTAGAAATCATAAAAATCAACTAATTTGGTAGAAGTCACAGTTCCTAGGTATTCCTGCCCAGTTAAAGAAATTCTTTGATGAGCAGTGTATGTCAGGGAAACTACTCTTACAGCTGTCTGGTGTTATGTTTGCAGTAGATGTTTTAAAAACAATAATAATATCAGATCAAAAACAGAAGAGAAAACAGATAAGTAGAGTCACTCACAAAATATTTAACCTTAATTTTAGTATTTCTCCCTAGTGTTATGAAGTGAGTGGGGAATATTATTCCATACTTGACCTCATATGGGATTTGTAGACAAGATGACTAGCTTCAACAAAATTCTCGGGCTTTTAGATGTCAGTATTATGAACAAAGATCATCTTGTATTAGGAAACTAGATTTTTATGAGAGTGATATTGAGGTTATAGTTAAGTAGTGAAATTAAAATTAAAAAAAAAAAAATTTTATTCCTGCATTGTTTCAATTTGAATAACAAAATTATCCTGTCAAATTGTAATTAGATCTAACAAAAGATTTTGTTTCAGTCTTTTACCGAATAATTGAAAAGAAATTTGAGTAGAGTCTGAAAGCAAAAAGATTTGGGGAGATGGTTTCTAAAGGATTCATAGAAAAATACATTTCAGCTTGTCATATCAATTATACCGGATGACCTTAAACATGAGTTTAAGTAACATATCCAAAATGTTTTTTTTTTAAATAATAAGGTGAATTCTTAAATTAATGTATAAAATGATAGTAAATTCTACGCACACACACACACACACACACACACACACACACACACACACACACACACACACACACACACACACACACACACACACACACACACACACACACACACATTAAAAATAATTAACATAGGATAATGATAATAATAACAACCACTTCATAGTATCTCCAACAATTATTTTCTTATTTTGACTTTAAATAACATTTTCACCTTCCAGTCAAATAATTCCAGAATATTTTCCATTGGTTTGTTTGTCTAAAATAATTCCAATAATCTTTATTCCAGTATTTCCTAATTAAAGTAAATAACAACCAACCATTAATTCTTTTATGTCTATTTTTAAAAGTTAATTAGAGGGAATCTATTGAATTTTTGGGCCTGGTTAGTAATTATTGTGGGTGTCACTGAAAAATATGCTGGCTATATTATATAGGACAAATGTAACAATATCAAAGTTAATGACTGGATTTTTAATTAATTTTTATCTTCTTGGTTTTACATCTTAGTTTGTGACCTTTTTAAACTAAAGAAAAAATATCATAAAGCATTTAAATTTACTTTGCATTATACAGGGTGTCCACAAAGTCTGGGTACATGAGGATTAACACATACTTTAATAAATTATTATTTCTTATATTTAATTGTTTATGTTATGATTTTATTTACTCCATGTACCCAGACCTTGTGGACACCCTGTATAATGGCTTATGAGACAATATTACATCTAAAAATCAATGTAACTAATTGACTGTGGATAAAATTAGTTAAATGTTGTGGAAGGTGGACACTTAAAATTGAGTGATATATTGATTGTTTTAAAGCCTCTCAGATTTTCAGGAGATTGGATATTGATGCAGTTTTCGTGTTATTATTTTTCTAAGGAAATAGAGATGGAAAAAAAAAAAAGAGCAAGATTTTCAATTGGAAATCAAAAGAAAATCATACATTCAAATTTTAAAGAATTTACCTCTGTAGAAAAAAGGAAAAAAGGAATAAAGAAAACTAGCCCTCTGCCAGTTGTGCTGATAAGGGTTCCAGTTGATCCGATCAATGGAACAACTTGCTCGTGAAATCAATGTGCAAGTGGCTGAGTACTCCACAGACAAGGATACCCTTAATTTAGTTCTCAGATAGATTCAGTGTGACACAGAGTGTGACAAGGCTGGCCCCTTGTGAATTACAGGTACAACTCATTTTTGCCAGCTGAATGGACTGGAGCAACGGGAAATAGAATTTCATGTTGAAGGACACAAGGTGTTGCTGGGAATTGAACTCATAACCATAGAGTCATGGATTGAATTCCCTAACCACTAAGTCATGTGCATACATGACATGTGTATATAACATAAAATAATGATTTCTTTTCTTTACCACAAGGATGGGGAATGAAAGGACATTAGAATAAGAAATTAGTAAAGCAATGAGAGTTTTAATGCAATTATTATATATATAAAAAAAAAAACTGTCATGGAAAATAACTGTATACAAAAGTAATTCGATGAGCCAGCAATGCTTGGATAGCAAATGAATGTCTGCAACGTGGTTTCATGACTCCACACCTGTAGATTAATCCCAAACTTGGAATGCCTCAATAAAGACGCCAGTCATTCTATCCAGGAGACTATGGATAACATCCAGAAGTTTTTGTTCTGTAAGGACGAAAAGTAAAATTGACTTCGGTGGTATAATAATGATAATAATAACAAGAGTACTCAAAGAGCACAAACCTCCACCAAGGCAATACCAACGTCCTCTCAACGAGAGATGATTTTTAAAATGAGAATATCTGAAATATACTTGATTGCTCTCACAAATGAGAATACTAAAATTGAACCTGATGCTCTCAAAAATTAAGTAAAAAAATTGGAAAAATAATCCAATATCTTGTTTGGTACCGGATGGATCCCCAAATCTAATTAGTTCATGCCGATCATGGGGTCAGACGTCCCTGAAAGTTTCATTTGAATCCATCCAGCTCTGTAAAATGGTTGGCAACCATAGAAACCATGCCAAAACAGACTAGTGGAGCTCGGTGCAGCTCTCTGACTTGACAGCTCCTGCCAAAGTGTCCAGCACAGAAAATGGACGTTAAATGATGGTGATGATGATGATGATGAGGGATGATGATGATAATGATGAGTGATGATGAGGAGTAATGGTGATGATGATGATTAGTGATGATGAATTATGAGTGATGATAAATGATGAGTGATGATGATGAGTGTTGATGATGAATGATGATGACGACGAGTGATGATGTACCATTTAACAATCCTCTGCCAGTATTTCCACCACCATATATGACGATGAACTTCCATGCTAGTTACACAAACCAAATTTCACTCAGAAAGTACTAGTCAGCCTGTGGGTATAGGTAGAAGACACTTTCCCCTGCTGCTACACTGTGGGATTGAACCTAGAACCACTTGGTTACAAAGTAAATTTCTTAGCCACAGAGACATTGAGTTATTTGAATGATATTTTTTTTCTTCTTCATTTGATGTACTTTTAGTTTAATAACAGGGTCTGTTTGAGCGTCTGAAATTAACCATTGCCATTCACATGTTTTGCAGTCAGTTTTTTTAAGCTATGTTCAAATATGGTTCTTCAAGCTATGTTTATCTATTTTAATTTTAACTCATTTCAGGTCAGTTCTAACCACCATTTATCCAATATCTCTAATTATTGAAAATCCAAGATACACCTTCCCTACCATTCTCCATAATTAGGCTCATTATATGTCTCTAGTTTTTCTGCTCGCATTGAGAGACAATGATAATCATCTTATTGCACTCGATAGTTTCAGCTTTTCTACTGTAATTTGTTATATTTCATTGCAAGATTGAAAATAATATTATATCTCTGAGAGGATATAATCTTCATTTCCATGCTAAAATATTTCATTAACAAGCTGGAGTAATTTAAATCTGCTTTAGTCATTGCTGATTCTAACAACCTGAACACAGTATTTCCTTCTGCTAGCAATTGATAAGAAGTCATAAATAGCTGGATCACATTACATCTTCAAGGAAACTATTACTGCAATTTTCTGTTTGCAATATAGGCAGCATCTGCTAAAGCCTTATAAACTATAATTACCAGTATATATATGGAGTATTACTATAACGCTTGTAGCTCTTTCTTGTATTACTTGCATACAGACACTGTCTGTACTATTCTGTCTGATAATGGCATTTCTTTTTGTTTCTACTTTAAATCTCACACCCTCTAAATTAGCGTTGGCATTCTTTAACTTTAACTCCCTTGAGGTATATATATATATATATATATAT
>NC_068982.1:12251373-12253881 GCF_001194135.2 Octopus bimaculoides
TATATATATATATATATGTAAACACACACATGCACACATATATATATATACACACATAGAAATATACATATATATACTTACAATTACATATACATGATTAATGTATGTGTATACATATATACATACCTAGGTGGCACGTAAAATACACCATTTTGTGTGTGGCCGTTGCCAGTACCGCCTGCCTGGCCTTCGTGCTGGTGGCACGTAAAAGCACCCACTACACTCTCGGAGTGGTTGGCATTAGGAAGGGCATCCAGCTGTAGAAACACTGCCAAATCAGATTGGAGCCTGGTGTAGCCATCTGGTTTGCCAGTCCTAAGTCAAATTGTCCAATTCATACAAGGATGGAAAGCGGACGTTAAAGGATGATGATGATGATATACACATATAGATACATATATGCATTCATACAAATATATATATATGTATGTATGTATGTATGTATACCAAGCCAAAACAGACAATGGAACCAGGTGCAACCCCTGGCCTTGCCAGCTCCAGTCAAACCGTCCAACCCATGCCAACATGGAAAATGGACATTAAATGATGATGATCATTGTCATATACATTGGACTCTGACAACGATGGCATTTGTTAAGATCATTCAATTTTCTCAGTCAATCAATAGGTTGAGTAAACAGAACCATGAACACACCTGTAATGCATAGCAGAAACAACTGTAAGTCAATGATGTAGAAATAAAGAAATATGTAAAGCCTAATATTTATGTCTTTTAATGTAGTCATGGCTGTGTGGTAAGAAGCTTGCTTCCCAACCTCATAGTTTTGGGTTCAGTCCCACTGCATGGCACCTTGGGCAAGTGTCTTCTACTATAGCCTCAAGCCAACCAAAGCCTTGTGAGTGGATTTGGTAGATAGAAAAATGAAAGAAGCTTGTTGTATATATATGTATGTATATATATATATATGTTTGTTTATTTTTGTGTCTGCGTTTGTCCCCCCTCCATCGCTTAACAACCGGTGTTGGTATTTTTACATCTCTATAACTTTACAGTTTGGCAGAAGAGATCAATAGAATAAGTACCAGGCTTACAAAGAATAAGTCCTGGGGTTGATTTCTTTGACTAAAACCCTTTAAGTTGGTGCTCCAACATGACCGCTGTCAAATGACTGAAACAAGTAAAAAATTAAAAAAGAATATATGTGTGTATGTATGTGTGTGTGTGTGTGTGTGTGTGTGTGTATACATGTAAAATGACTGTTAGTTCTTAAATGTATGTATTCTTTATTTCCACTTTTTGAAATGCAAAAACAAAAACAAAAAGCTTGAAGAAAAAGGAATTCTGAGAACAAATATGCTCTAATTTGTGTTCTTAATTTGAGTAGTTGTTTTTAGTTGCCAAGAGTACAACCATTATGAAGTACTAAACCATATGTGACCATTTTCTCATGAAACACATTACATTTTCCAATTAATTTTGAAAAATTTTCAATAGGGAGTTATTAAAATAACTAACTTTTTCCTTATTAAATTGATGTTTGGAACATGATTTAAGACCATTATTTAGACAACATTGTTTAATTATGAACATTTTATATAATGAGTGGCTTTCTAATTGGATTAACAGCATGTATGTATGAGAATGGCTCATTAACATTTACCATTATTCGTTAAGGTTATTACAAAGATTTCTGGCATCATTGTTTTGACAGGAGAAGACTTAATTTCAGCCAGTTATTTCTATAGAATAAATTCTATGCCTTTGTAGTGATATATCTATTGTGAGGGAATATGGTATTGCGTATAATGTAGAGCATTTATTTACTAAATTTTAAAATATTCTTCCATTTAGCACAATTCCTTTCTTATTTTATTCTTTATATACAGAAAAATAAGAAGATATATATATTCTATTTCTTATCTTTTACATGTTTCAGTCATTAGACTGTGGCCATGCTGGGGCACCACCTTGAAGAATTTTTAGTTGAATGTATCAACTATATTACTTATCCTTTCTTATAAGCTTGATATCTATTGTATCAGTTTCTTTTCCTGAACTGCTAAGTTATGGTGATGTAAACAGACCAACACTGGGTATCAAATGGTGGTGGAGGACAACCCCACTCCCCACACAAACGATGGGCTCCTTTCAGTTTCCATCAACCAAATTCACTCACAAGGTTTTGGTTTGCCTGAGGCTATAGCAGAAGACACTTGACCATGGTGCCATGCAGTGGAACTGAACCCAGAAGCATGTGGCTGGGAGGCAAACTTCTTACCACACAGCGATGCCTACGTCTTTTATTCTTTTATTCTCTTATTTTTGTTTCAGTCTTTTGACTGCGGCCATGCTGGAGCACTGCCTTTAGTCGAACAAGTTGACCCCAGGACTTACTCTTTGTAAGCCTAATACTTATTCTATCAGTTTCTTATGCTGAAGCGCTTAGTTATGGGGACGTAAACATACCAGCATCAGTTGTCAAGTGATGGTGGAGTGGGGGACAAACACAGACACACAAACATATACGTGTTTATATATATATATAT
>NC_068982.1:12254836-12257336 GCF_001194135.2 Octopus bimaculoides
GGGGGGGGGGGGTCCATGTGAGAGTTTGTTGTTCAAATCTAAGTGCAATGATTTGGTTATTTTTCTACAATACACAAAATATTTTAACGGTTTTTTAAATACAATTCTTAATATTTTATTATATATATAAAAAAAAACACACAATAGGATTCTTTAAGCATTGAATGGCCAGGAAGGTTCAGCAGACTAAAATAGAAATCAAAAGGATCCATAGATAAAAAAATGGTTGAGAACCCCTGGTCTTTTCAACCAGGGTTGACCTGGAATTAAACAACAACAATTATAACAACATGAAATTGAAATGTAATTGTAATTGCCAGATGGTTTTTATTAAAATGTCAGACACACACCCTGTTAAGAGAATATATATATAAGTAAACTAAATATAAATAAAATACCATCTACAAACTTATAAAATATGTCCAGTAATTTCTCAATTCATTTTCTTTTTCTTTTTTTTGTTTACTTGTGTAACGTCTCAATTACTGAACTATTCACAAATTCACACACATAACTATAACGATAATCTAAATATTTGGTTAAACTGAATTAAGTATAGTAAAAATAAATGAATAAATATAAATAAATACAGAAAAAAAAATGTTCTTATAAACTTAAGTACACAGTGATAAGAAATTAGATCATTGACTCCCCCTGTATTATGCATAATATATTTAAAGAGAAAGTATATGAAACATCTGTATATAATGTTTAGATAAATTCTACACATCCGTAGATAATGCTTTGCAAATTTATATAAAGAAAAATTTTAACTTAAAATTATTGAATAAAAAGAAATTGCTGAAATAAATGCCAATTGCAGATTATTTAAGATATTTATGTGAAGAAGAAAACTAAAGAATATTGAATAATAGAATTAACAATGAAAATAATTAGAGATGATTAAAAAGATAGCAAACTTGAGTTTGGTTTCTTTCTAGCTGTCCCTGTTCGTTTTCACACTTAAAAGAGTAATTGTAAAATCAATGTAACACACACACACACACACACACACGCACGCACACACGCACGAACACGCACGAACACACATGTGCATATATAAACATACATATATAGTGAAGCTTAAGTCGACTAGGACAACATTCCTGTATTATGCAAGGTAAAGCTTTCTTCATTGAAGAAAGAAGCTGATAAGTAAAACTTGGATTCCCAGTTAACTTGGACTTACACTTTTACTCTCTTACTTGTTTCAGTCATTTGACTGTGGCCATGCTGCAGCACCGCCTTTAGTCGAGCAAATCGACCCTAGGACTTATTCTTTGTTAGCCTAGTACTTATTCTATCGGTCTCTTTTGCCGAACCGATAAATGAGGGGGACATAAACACACCAGCATCAGTTGTCAAGCAATGCTAGGGGGACAAACACAGAGAAACACACACACATATATATACATATATATGATGAGCTTCTTTCAGTTTCCATCTACCAAATCCACTCACAAGGCTTTGGTCGACCCATATTAGAGTAGAAGACACTTGTCCAAGGTGCCACGCAGTGGGACTGAACCTGGAACCATGTGGTTGGTAAGCAAGCTACTTACCACACAACCACTCCTGCGCCTATACCACACAGCCACTCCTGCACCTATGATAAATGATAAATTTATTTCTGCTCTCAGTAATGAGTTACTTCAGCAGTAAATGTTCCATTGTTATTCTTAAATTAGCTTTAGAATATAAACATTTAAAAATTTTCATAATTTAATTATATAAAAAGCACCATTCAACTGAATCCATCCAGCGGTTCTTGAGATATCTTGTCCATGGACAAACAAACAAACACAACTGAAACAATACCTCTTCCTAAGGTAGAGGTAATTAAAAATATGTATTCTTTTATTCTTTTACTTGTTTCAGTCATTTGACTGTGGCCATGCTGGAAGTCACAGAATGTAAACAACATGAAATACAAAAACATGGAATACAAACTTTTTATGAACAATGAAACAAACAAATGGAAAACATAACATCAGTTGTTGGCTATTTTTCTACTCCGTATTCCGAGCAATTCACTCCTGCAAAGCAAATCAAATAAGATTTGGGATTTTTCAGAGGATCAAGGCTGGTAACAAAAACAGGACAGTGAAAACAAACAAGAAGGGCTGCTAAGCCTAAACGAGGTGAAGTGGCGAACACTGGCGGAAGAAGGTCTGACAGGAGACAGACAAGAATGAGTCTGATCCTTGTGGCTGATCGGAAGGAAAGAAAGAAATTCAAGTTAGGAAAAGAAAGATGGCTGGTGGTCACATGCAAGTAACAAGAGAGCAAAGGAGGAAGAGTGAGGGAGAAAAGGACAGATAGAGAATGGCAAAGAGGAGAGGAAAGGAATTAGAGAAAGGATGAGAGAGAGGAAAAAAAAAAACAAAAGGGGAAGAAGGGGAGATAAAAAAGATTAGAGAAAGGAAGAGAGAGGAAACGAAAGGGGAAAGGGAAAGAGGAATAGAGATAGTGATAGAATAGAGTCGCATCGAAATTATCA
>NC_068982.1:12260406-12260991 GCF_001194135.2 Octopus bimaculoides
ATATATATATATATATATATATACATATATATATAACTAACAGAATGAGATAAAAGAATCCAAGGCTACGAAAGATTTCAGAACATTTATAAAGAGAGAGTCTTACAGCTGATTCTGGGATATTTTATATATCCCTTTATCAAAGACAGTGCCAGAAAATGGTTAAGCAATATCCTTATGTATCTCACGTCTATTTTCATTCCTCCACTTCACTCTGTATTTCATATCTTTTCTATAAGAACTATTACTTAAACATTTTCTCCCACCGTCTCTGATGAAGGGATATATAAAATATCCTTGAAACCATCTCTTTATAAATGTGCTGAAATCTTTCACAGCCTTGGATTTTTTAAATCTTATTCTGTTAATTTTGTATATATATGCATGCTACTATATGACCTACGTTGGACTCCTCATTTACATAATCACCAAACCTGGAGCTTAACTATATTCTGTCCATAGCACTTACTCAGCATTACCTGACACCTTTGGGTCTTCTTGACACCATTACCTCTCATAACCTATATATATATATAGGCGCAGGAGTGGCTGTGTAGTAAGTAGCTTGCTTACCAACCACATGGT
>NC_068982.1:12261001-12268512 GCF_001194135.2 Octopus bimaculoides
CCCGTAACTTAACAGTTTGGCAAAAAGAGACCGATAGAATAAGTACTAGGCTTACAAAGAATAAGTCCTGGGGTCGATTTACTCGACTAAAGGTGGTGCTCCAGCATGGCCGCAGTCAAATGACTGAAACAAGTAAAAAGAGTAAAAAAGAGAGTATGCAGAGAGGGAGAGAAAGAGAGAGAGAGAAAATTAAATGGTTAGGTGTTTAAGAAGTTTGCTTTGTAATCACAAGGTTCAGCTCTACTGTGTGACATCTTGAGCAAGCATCTTTTACCCTACTCCAGTTCACACCAAGCCTTGTGAGTGAAATTGGTTGATAGATGTTGTGATAACGTAAAGATGCTTAGAGGATATATTCTGCTTGTAATTGAAAGGGCTAGCCTTGTCACACTCTGCCAAGTTAATTCTTTGCAGTCAGAATTAAAGGTTTCCACGTCTATGGAATATTCATCTACTTATACTCTAATTGAATGAGGAGGTAGTTCACTAGGTCAAACAGCCAGAAACTAACAGAGGGTTAATTATTATATTTATTTACTTTCTTTTATGTGTCTACATTTTAAAAATGATCAATAAATGTGAATGTAATCCCACATGGAAATTACACATGATGAACAGTAGATTTTATTGGTCAGAATCTAAGACTAAAAAAATAAAAGGTAAAATTAAAATCAAATAAAAATTGTCAGTGAACTGTACAGTTTTTGTTTTGTTGTTCTTTGTTTTGGGAACATTCAAAAATAAAATAAATAAAAAAAATATTAGAAAGCGAAAGTAAAAATCTTCATAAAAGTTCATGCAGTTTAGGCTAGATTAATGTTTAAAATGTTTGCCTCAGTTGTTAACATTTAAATTTCAACAATATTTAATATCATATTTATCTCTCGGCTAAGTTAAAAAATCAGTATCGTCTGTACAAGTTTCTTTTCATGCCTCAAATACTAGAACTGTATGTTTTAATATCATATTTAACTGTTGGCTAGATTAAAAAAAAAAAATCTGTTATCATGGGTATAAAGTTCTTTATAAGCTACAAATATTAGAATGGTATATTTGCTAACTACATCATTTCACCAGCTGGCACAAATCCATTTCAATGCTTACTGGATATAAGAAGATTAAAAATCAGTAGTGCTAATTTCCTGCTTTGTTTAACCTTCACTCTTTAAAAAAAAAAGGGGGAAAGCATATAATTTAGGATATTATATTTTAACATCTAAGTAGATGTAAAATAATATGTGCTGCTGCCAATGGTAAAGAGAAATTTTGTTAATGTCAACTAAAACTATTTAGTTGTGTCTTGGAAGCGATATTGAACCAGTATGTGTGTTTATTATTCTTATTGGTGTAATGACCTTTCCAAGACACACCAAGATTTGTTTGAACACATGAATTCACATCAGGAATCTTGCAAAGCAAATACAAAAAGGAATTATTTTGTTCTTTGTGGAATAAGGTGTTGTAACGCTTTAGCTTTCAAATTACTCTGTTAAATGTAATATTCATTTATTCACATTGTCTTGAATTAGTCTCATAGGTCAAGTATTATGATGATATGATTGCTTATTTAAAGAATAACAGTGTAGGATAAGTGTGAGAGGCAGGATCTGGCTACTTTGAATGCAAAATGTGGTTATTTGGGCCAAATATGGCCAATTTAAATGCTAATGGGTTAATTAACTTTAGAGACATACTGCTTAGAATGGTTGTTATGTTGTTGTGTCTCTTGGGGCATCTTATAAAGATTCATATGATTGTTGAGCAGGGCTGCCTATACTGTTCTATAGGCCTCCAAACAAAGTTAAGCAAAAGGGCTGCCTATAAACACAACTGCAGCATACAAGCATTGGCATTGGGTTTCAAGAACCCCTGGGCAACTATCCTGTATAACCTTGCCTTTAGGTGGCACTGTTGTCAAGAAGATGATGTTTTTTGATTTTCTGTATGTTAGTGGATTTCTGTATATTCAATGCATGAGGTATTAAAATAACAGAAGATCTTAGCTGAGTGGGAAGAGAAAACCTTTACATATAAGTAAAATTTCACCCATATATAAATTTGCACCCACCTGCTGACAAAGTTTCTAAAATAACATAGGAACAAAAAAAAAAAGTTCTAGAATTAAGAACAAAACAGTAAATTAATATAAATTAATATAAGTTGCATATTTATAAAATTGTAAAATTAAAGATTTGCTATTTTTGTCATCACAGATGTGTCTCTGCTACTTCATAAGTTCTTATGCTCTTTTATTATCCCCCTGGTGTAAGAGGCATAGTTTGTTTAGATAAACTGATGATGGCTGCAAGATCCAAAAAAGACATCCTGCAGAGGGCAATTGAATAGATGAATGTTTATAACAAATGCCTGCTTGTATAAGAGATTTTTAAGATACCTAAACTGTTTTTGAATTAATATGTCATTAAATTAGTATCTTTCTGGCTCTTTTAATGTCAATAAATATCCTTTCTGTTTTCTTCTTTAGCAGCTAAATATAATGATTCTTAAGCTGTTTATTACGAATTTAGAGTGAAATACGAGGGGGTACTAAAAAGTTCCTGGCTTTAAGTGTATTGCAAAAGACCTGGTTAGAGGCCCAACCTACTGAGTTATTTGACAGGGCTTAGGAAAAGTGAAGGGCCACTGCAATAAGTGTGTGAATCTGAGAGGAGAATATGTTGAATAAAATCATAATTTTCCTGTATTTTTTTCCTCCCCAAAGCCAGGAACATTTCAGCACTCCCTACATAGGACAGGCATCACATACTGGCTCATAATTAAATACAGATCCTAATTACAAGGTTACAAGAGATAATTGGAAATACTGAACTGAGACTGAATACTGGGACAGTTTCCTCATGCCTTCTTCAGATTCTTAGGAGGGCTTCAAGTTAAACACTATAATAATAAAACACTTGCTAATTATACTGTTAATTATATATTAGTGCAATTATTTACATTGGTAGATTCCTCTTTAAATAGCTGGACTATTGCGGAGCCTGGAAGACAAAACTGGCTAGAAATAAAAACCTTAGTCATAAACACAGCTGTTGTGTCAGTGAAGGAGCTTCTTTATAGTCACTTGACATGCTATAAATAGCAGCCAAATCTTCCTCAGATCACAACCCTACCACCTTGTTACAAGAAGACATTGACAAATGTGGTCCTGGATACAAGATTCCTGGAAACAAGACAGGAGTGTCATGGTTAGAATGCCTTTCATCATAGGTCTACTTAATCAGGATTGACCTCGGATTAGACGACAGCAACAACAGGAAAAACCTTGCACAGTGATGAGAGAGAGAGAGAGAGAGAGAGAGAGAGAGAGAGAGAGAGAGAGAGAGAGAGAGAGAGAGAGCTGTACCGGCACTGAGATGATTCTTGTTTATAGCTGAGTAGACTGGAGTAACACGAAATAAAGTTTTCTTGCTCAAGGACACAATGTGCAACCCAGTCCAGGAATTGAACCCATTGACATTATGATCATGAGCCCAATACTTCAAACCACTAAGCCACAGTCCCTCAGTCCCACCACCACCACCACCACCACCACCACCATCATGATACAGATACCAATCAGACTTAGATACTCATATATTCATAGTAGACAACACAAAACATTTTACATGAATTCCGTTCATTTCATATTCCTGCTCTATTTATTAACTATTTACTTTCTAATTTAAACAACGTTTATTTTGATAAAACTCTATTTGACTGTATTTTATTAAAAGGTTCACTATATGTAATATATCACTGAACTTAGTCACTATCAAAACTAATATCTTCAACTTAAAAATGCTATTTTTGATGTCCTGTATTCATCTAAATTTCAAGAAGGCAGCAGAAAATTTAGAATTTTTACTTTTATCTTACGGACATAATTGTTTCTGTCATGTAATGTTGCATTTTGTATAAGGTACAGTGTTATTTTGTTCTTAACTCTGCCAAATAGCAAAAACAAAGCAACAAAAGTTATAAACACAATTATGTATTTAAAAAAAACCCAAATTTGTGACCCCCCCCCCCCCAACAAAAAAACACCTCCAAAACAAAACATTTCTACAAAATAAATTCTGCTTCAAGTTAAATTATTTTACTGATATTTACTGATATGGATATGTTTCCAGTTTGCTTTCGTTCAGCTATAAAATAAACTAAAGTAAAGGAAAACAAACTGCATGTTCAAGCCTTTCGTGACTGTACTTCTGATAAGATTACTGTCTCGGTATATTTCAGTTAATTTCTTAAATAACTGAAAATTTACAGGGTTTTAGTAAAATATATGCAATGGTTTTATTTATTGGTATATAGATACATGCAAGCATTGGATGTATGGTTAAGAAGTTTGCTTTGCAGCTACATGGTTTGGGGTTCAGTTCTGCTGCATGACACCTTGGCTGACCTGGGCCAACTATCAGGTCATCCCATAAGTTCTGTCCGGTTTTACCTTTTTTTTAAAAAATTGAATGAAATTTAATAGTATTTTAGAATGCCTAATGGAATTAAAAATTATTTTTATGCATTTGTGTACATTTAAACTAGTTAAATATTATTTTACAGAATAATAGAATTAAGATTTCTTTGATTAAAACCCTTTCTAACATGGAAGTATCCAAAGAGCATTTGAGGCACATTATGCTTTATGAGTACAAAAAAGGAAACTTTGCAGCTGAAGCGACTCAAAACATACACTCAGTTTATGGGAGAGAATGCTTGAATGAAAGAACTTGCTGAAGATGGTTTACAAAATTCAGAAGTGATGACCAGTGTTGGTGTGTTTATGTCCTGCTAAATTAGCAGTTCAGCAAAAAAGAATAATAAAATAAGTACTTATACATATACCCAGGCCTATTCCCCATTTGTTTTAGAAAGGGGTGGCCACAATAAGACACGCACCAGGTATTCCATTCATTTCCCAGCTCAAAGAGGCGAGCCCTGTTCTATGCTTGGGTCAAGACATGGAACACAACCCCCAATATCAGCAGCGGGGCCTGACAGCATATGCTGGTTTATCCCCACCACATCATGCTGGTTCTGTACCCCTTTGAGCAACATCAAATTCCCTCATCTGTCCACAAACACTCTCCAAGCTTTCCTATCATATATAAACTCTCCAACACCCCCAACCACCAAAGTTTTCTATACTCCATCCATCCATTTACACAAAATGACATCTGTCTCTAATTCTGCTGCCTACCACTTCTGCCTTCATCCCCCTCCTTACCATCTGCTCCTCATCCATCCTCTCCATGTGGCCAAACCACCTCAACATTCATCTAACTAATTTGGTTGTTAGTTTTTTCTCTCTCATTCCTTCTCGTCTTCACACCTCCTCATTCCTCATCCTGTCCATCTGTGTCACGCCAACCATAACCCTAAAAACATCTCATCTCAAACACATCTAGTCGGAAAGAATATAAGTGCCAGGCTTCAAAAGTGTACTCTTTTACTCTTACTCTCTTTTACTTGTTTTAGTCATTTGACTGCGGCCATGCTGGAGCACCAGCTTTAGTTGAGCAAATCGACCCCAGGACTTATTCTATCGGCCTCTTTTGCCAAACCGCTAAGTTACGGGGATGTAAACACACCAGCATCGGTTGTCAAGCGATGTTAGGGGGACAAACAGTGACACACAAACATATACACACACATACATATATGTATAACTTAGCGGTTCGGCAAAAGAGACCGATAGAATAAGTACTAGGCTTTCAAAGAATAAGTCCTGGGGTCGATTTGCTTGACTAAAGGCGGTTCTCCAGCATGGCCACAGTCAAATGACTGAAACAAGTAAGAGAGTAAGAGAGAATATATATATATATATACATATATGCGACGGGCTTCTTTCAGTTTCCGTCTACCAAATCCACTCACAAGGCTTTAGTCAGCCCGAGGCTATAGTAGAAGACACTTGCTCAAGGTGCCACACAGTGGGACTGAACCCGGAACCATGTGGTTGGTAAGCAAGCTACTTACCAGACAGCCACTCCTACACCTGTCGATTTGTTTCACTAAAATTCTTCATGGTGGTGCCCCAGCTTGGCTACAGTCTGATGACTGAAACAAGTAAAAAGCTAGAAAAAGTAAGAAGACACGGAAAAAAAAAATGATGTTCACTTACTGAAATCTTATGCTAGCATTCATATTTAACAAGACTCCAATCAAGATTTACATTGAATACATGAACACTTTTAATACGAGCAGCATTGGATGTGTTGCCATTGAAAGGGTTAAAAGAATAGCTATCTGAAACTTAACAGTGATAAATAACAGCAGGTAGAAAAGAAAGTTGTCAATATAGCCTTGTCAGTAAATGTGTTGAATATCAGAATAAAGTTCAGTCTCTGTTAGCATAAGAGATTTCCATTAGTTTATCCATTTGACATTGATTCGGAGTGTAAACTAAAGTGAAACATCCAACTGAGTCTACATCTCAAGCTTTAACTCTTCAGACTACCAATTACCAAGGTTATTACGTAAGTTAAGTATGTTTTACTCCAGCCTAGAAATGTTATCTATTTTTGGTATGTTTAAAATAAAACAGCTAAATAATAGCAAGTTAAGAAAAATATAAGCGCTGAAATATTTTTGCCCTTTTCTTTTTTTATTCATATGTCAGTATATTAGTTTCTCTCATGGGTAGTAAGAAAGCCAATTTTTTTTTTTTTTTACAAAAAAGCTGTTTGCATTACATTCACAATCACGTGATTTTGAGTTCCAACCCAAAGCATGGCATCTTGGGCAAGTATCTTCTGTTACAGCAGTTTAAAGTTAAATAATGAACTTGTAAGGGAAATGTTGATTGACAAAAACTGTATGGTAGCCTGTCATATGTGTGTGTGCATAGGAGGAATTTCAACCATGTTTCGTGGTCTGCTACCACAACAGCTCCTTTATAGGATCCAGTTAGCTGAAGACATCATCAGGAGGAACCACGTCCGGTTTCGGCCCCTACTCCTCTACCGTTTTGACGTGGCGGGGCCCCTCCTTTCGGAGGTGTCTTCAGCTCTGGTGTTGGGTGCATGTCTTCTTTCACTGTTTGTGACTGTTCTAATTCAACTGTGGAATGTCCCTCGCTATGGTTATTTTCCAGGAGGTTCTGGCCACACGTCTTACGGTTCATCAACCCGCGTTGTTGAATTACTTTCTTCTGACATACCTTCCCTTGGTGGATTAGGATCCAGTTAGCTCAAGATTCAAGGTGAATTTAGATTCAAGGTGAACATGGTACTTAAGTTTAGGCACCAGAATTAAGTATGGTATTATCCATACAGTTTCAAATTAAGGTGATTAAAGTCAAACTAAGCAACAAGGATATCCAAAGTTAATGCAGTATGATTGTTTCATGCAACTTCATTTATTTAAGCAATGTGAACATTACCTCACTGTGAACTCTATGTTATTGAACCTAGCCATTTCTGATATCCTATGTGTTAATGTGCCTAGATTCTATTGAATCCTATAAGTGTGTGTGTGTGTGTGTGTGTGTGTGTGTGTGTGTGTGTGTG
>NC_068982.1:12268522-12269232 GCF_001194135.2 Octopus bimaculoides
ATGTGAATTTATGGAAAGGTATCCCATAAAACTCAACAAATTTGTTAAAATGGAGAAGAGAAGATGTTGAAATTTAACAAATTTGCCGAGTCTTATGGGATACCATTCCATAAATTCACTTAGCACACCATATACAAGTATTATTTTCATATTCGCAAAATTACGCCAGTAAACTACCAGCAAAATATGAAGGATCTATATTAGAAATCTTTCTATCTGTCTGTCTGTCTATCTATCTATCTATCTATCTATCTATCTATCTATCTATCTATCTATCTATCTATCTGTCTATCCATATATCCGTCTATCTATCTATCTATCTATCTATCTATCTATCTATCTATCTATCTATCTATCTATCTCACTCTTTCCCCCTCTCTCTCTGTGTTTGGGCATTATTGGACTAGTTGCTTTGTACTGAGTTCAAATTGTGTTGGGGTCAATTTTATTTTTCATCCTTTCAGGGATCAATAAATAAGCTATCAGTTCTGCACTGTGATTGATTCTTCTTTTCCCCTGTTACTTTTTCTGTCTGTCTTTTTTTCTCCTGCTAGGAGTAACTGATTTGACATGAGGTCCAAAGTGCCTAAAATGTGCCACATGTCACAATAACACCCCCACATCTCAATGAAGGATTTAATGGCCAACGATATGGCACACACACACACACACACACACACACACACACACACACACACACACACACACAC
>NC_068982.1:12269370-12272384 GCF_001194135.2 Octopus bimaculoides
CACACACTCTCTCTCTCTCTCATGTAGTTCATATTTTTCATAAACAAAATGACCAGAAGTAGTTCAATAAGTGAAAGTATGAAATATATTACTTTTATTTGCAAACAGATGTTGGCATCAAGAAGGACGTGTGTCCATAGAATACTCTCTCAGTAACCTTTATCCAATCCATACTAGCATGCGAGAACAATGATGATGATGATGATGATGATGATGATGAGGAGGAGGAGGAATTCAAACGACACCTTGATTAACTGTTCACTCTACACATTTTATGCTTACTTGACCTCATTTTGAAATATCCCTCTCCTTTTCTATATATGTCATTCAAATCATAATTCATCAAATGTTTGCCTCCTCTAGACAGGCATGGGTTTTATTCTAGAGAAATTGTGTGTGTGTGTGTATGTGTGTGTGTGTGTGTATGTGCGTGTGTGTGTGCATATGCGTGGCTTTATGCTTTTACAAGGGCATTAGCAATATAAATGAAATGAAATGGTGGCACCACAAATCTTTCAGCTATATTGCAAAAGGAATAAAAAAAAAAAAAGTATTCTTTTCCTCCTTTTTGCTCCGTTCTTTCATTCCAGTTCCCATCCATACATTTTCGTATTCATGCTCTTTCCATTTCATTATATCTTCTCCATTCCTTTTTCACTTGTGTGAGTTCTTTCTCCTTTTATTTGCTGTCTATTTATTCATTTTTGTTTTCATTTGATACTCTTCCCAATTGCTCTTATGTCTGAATAACCACTTCTATTAAAAAAGAACATATTTTCATTTTGCAAGCTTTCTGCTTCGTCTGCCTGACAAAAGACTTCTCTCTCTCTCTCTCATCATTCACACAGTGCACTCTAATCTCTAATTATTTCTTTCTACTTAGAAACTAACAAGGGAAAAAGTGTTGAAAGTTGTTATCAGAAGATGGAGGAGTTTGAATTTTAGTGTAGTTCCACATGTGTTTGACCCATCAATCTGCCATTTGTTTCTTATGTTCTGTCGTAAATAATACACAATAATGAGGGGACCGATTGTCTTTACAAGGTTTTAAGTTGAATAGGGACAGGATTAAAGAAATTTTGCAGCAATTTTAAAATCTTTGATCTTCCTTTTTTAATTCTCAGCCAAAAATTGAAAACTAACGTAATGCTAAATGCTTTATTATAAATACCAAAAAGGAAAAACAAAATTTGAAAATCGTACTTATTTAATTTGGAGCCATGTAGTGAAACAAAAGCAAATTGCGAAGTGAAAAAAGCCATTTTAACCATTTAAAAATATACAAAAAACTATTAAATTCACTTTTAATTGACTTCTTGAAGTGTTAAGATTTTAGAGTTTTTGTATTTTTTAAATGGCTAAAATTATCATCATCATCATCATCATCATCATCATCATCACAATCAGGGTAGCCAAACTCACCCAGAAATTGACTGAGAGAAAACTGTCCCTGAAAGGTCAGGTGGAAGTGGTGAACATCTATATCGCATCTGTCATCTATTACTGTCTGACCATCATGCCTTGCCCTGGGTCACACCTGAAGAAGTTGGAGCAAATACTCTTTCACTTTCTCTTGTCAAGCTGTCCATCTGCTCTCAACAGCTGCTGAATGGAGGGCTGGGCATGGTTGCTGATGTGCAGGCATGCATTGAGGCTGTGGCATCTCCTGTGTTTCCTTGATGGTGAACAGGTGTGGTCACCCTTCATCAAGTGTGCTTTTTCTCAACTTGTCTCCTTAATTGAGCTGCAACCCTAGGTGAAGCTGAGACTGAGGGAGGGTGAGTGGCACCTTGAGTGCTGACAAGCCCTCTTAGTTCTCTACTAGTCAGGCAATGCAGTTGGTGGAAATTCCACTAGGCATTCTATTGGGGGTTAGCGGAGGTTAGGTGTGATGATGCCCTTGGGGAGGCTTTGGGCTTCAATGAAGAACAACTGGCCAATCTTTTCCGGAGGACTTTTGGGCTGGGGCCTGAGGATAACTTCCAGAAATCCTTGGCCTGGCAATGCTACTGGGGTACATTGCTGGTTCAAGATAAAACCCACAGGCACGGAAATACCGTCAGCTGGAGCTGCCTGAGATGTGTGCAGAGCAATGAAACCATCCTGCATGCACTCATCCAGTGCCCCAAAATTTCTGACGTGTGGGTTTATGTCGAGCACTTGCTGACACATGTCACAAAAATCTGGCTATCAACTGAGTCTGTTCTTAAGTTTACTCTGCCCCCTTTCTTTGGTCAAGAAGGTCGGGCAATTTTGATCTGTCTAGTGGCCATGGTGAAAGAGGTTGTGTGGTGGACAAAACTGAAAGGGTTGAAAACGGGCACTTTACTCTCTGGTGAATCTCTGATCAACTTTTTCAGGTTCCACTTGAAGAGGTGGATGAGACTGAAGAAGGAAGAACCCCCTTCTAGCAGATTTATTGAAAAATGAATGAGTGGCGAGCATGGTTCATGTGAAGGGGCCTACTCTGAGCATGCATTTCTGAGTGGAGTAAGACAGAGAAAGAGGAAGCACTTGCTTAAGTGATCAGGGAAACCATGATTTTCTGTGGGGTTTGTACGGTTTTCCCTTGGATGTCTCCCCCCACTATTGGGGAATTGTAATTGTTTTAATTTTATTGTTAATTTTTGTTATTGTTTTATATGTTTACATGGTGAACCTCTTTGTTTGTGCCGTTCTATTTCCATCCCTGTGTTTTCTATGTAGGCCCATGTGGCCAATAAAGAAAACATTATTAGTATGTTATTTTTTTTTATATATGAGGAAAACAAATTTTGTTTCATTCAATATCTTATTAAGATTTGGCTGGCAAGAGATATCCACAAAATATAAGTGTGGACCCTACATAAAAAGCACCCAGTACACTCTGTAAAGTAGTTGGTGTTAGAAGGGCAGCCAGCCATAGAAATTATGCCAGAAACAGACAATTAGAACCAGGTGTAGCTCTCTGGCTTGCCCAGCTCTTATCAAACCATCCAACCCATGCCAGCATGGAAAACAGATGTTAAATGATA
>NC_068982.1:12272468-12283816 GCF_001194135.2 Octopus bimaculoides
TCTTATCAAACCATCCAACCCATGCCAGCATGGAAAACAGATGTTAAATGATAGTGATGATGATGATGATAATGGTTCTACAATTTTGGAAAAATTCTAAAAGAGTTCTATGACTAAATAAGTTTTGAGAACTACTGCTTTACTGTATCTACTTCTGAGTGTTCTGGAGTCAACATTGTCTTTGTTATGGAGAGATCAATAAAACAAGGTACCACTCAAATACTGAAGTTTATCCAATTTTCTCTTCTCCACACCCAATATCTTTTGACTTTGTGCCTTTTGTGGAAAGCCATTATTATTCTATTTCACAGTGCTTCCCTAGTTATGGTGGCAAATTCAGCAGTCCATTGATTCAGTCATCTCTGCAGTCTTGTGTAGAACTGTAAAAGCTTCCTAAGTCTTAAGAATCCTCTGTAAAGGGTCAGTGTTTAGTTCCAGTCTTCAGTTTTTCTTTTTTTTTTTCCGTGATGTGAGATGCATTTCCCCTGTTTAGGAAGTTAATCGATTGTATGCATCATTATTCTCAGATGTCAGTTGTTACCACCACCAACATCACTGCTGCTGCTGCTGCTTCTGCTACTACTACTACTACTACTACTACTACTACTACTACTACTACTACTACTAATAATAATAATAATAATAATGGTTTCAAATTTTGGAACAAGGCCGGCAATTTCAAGGGAGAGTGTAAGTCGATTAAATCGACCCCAGTGTTCAACTAGTACTTATTTTATCAATCCCAGGAGGATGAAAGGCAAAGTCTAATTCAGTGCAATTTGAATTCAGCATGTAAAGACAGATGAAATGCTGATAAGCATGCTAACAATTCTGGCAGCTCAACACCCCAATAATAATAATAATAATAATAATAATAATAATAATAATAATAATAATAATAATAATAATAATAACAATAATAATAATAATAACAACAACAGTACTTTCTACTAAAAGCACAAGGCCTGAAATTTTGGGGAGGAGACTAGTTAATTCACTGGTACTTAATTTATCGACCCTGAAAGGATGAAAGGCAAAGTCAACCTCGGCAGAATTTGAACTCAAAACATAGCAGCAGACAAACTACCATTAAGCATTTCACCCAGTGTGCTAATGATTCTGCAGCCTTGCTTGGAACTGCAAGAATTCTTGGCAGGGTTCTTGAAGCATGACCAGTAATCAAGTGTCACCTTAGTCTGCTGGCTGTGGACAGCTGACACCTTTCATCATACCTAGCAAAATAAAGCTGTGAATTTTCATATAATAATAATAATGATGGTGATGATTATACTTTCTTTTTATTAATCACAGGGGCATAAATGATGGGGAAATCACAAAGACAGACAACAATTTGTGTGGGGATTTATATAAGGGGTGGGGAAAAAAGGAATGGAAAAGACAGTGAGTTGCAATAAACGTATATACAGTATACAAAACATGTGATAATATGAATGATGCAGTCCTCCTGATTCAAGAGAAGCTCTAACTAGGGCCAATCAAGGAACCCCATAGATCCTGGATTACCCTAACCACCAAAGGTACAAGCCCTCTTTCCAATTTACAGGTGCTTACTTAGAGTTGGGCCATTCCCTTTAACCATTTTTGCCACAGTCACCCATCTTTACGCAGATTCTCTGGAAGGAACTGAACCACTACTTCAATTAAAGGAGCACTTCGTCAGTTACGACGTCGAGGCTCCCAGTTGATACGATCAACAGAACAGCTTGCTTGTGAAATTAACGTGCAAGTGGCTGAGCATTCCACAGACACATATTCCCTTAACATAGTTCTCAGGGAGATACAGCGTGACACAGAGTGTGACAAGGCTGGCCCTTTGAAATACAGGTACTACTTATTTTTGCCAGCTGAGTGGACTGGAGCAGCATGAAATAAAGTGTCTCGCTCAAGGACACAACACGTCGCCAGGAATTGAACTCACAACATTACAATCATGAGCCGAATGCCCTAACCACTAAGCCACGTGCCTTCACAACTACTTCAATAACATTAATGATGACAACAAAGATAATACTACAGTCACAACCACTATCATCTCTGCTGCAACTGTTATTCCATTTCTGCCTCTTTCTACATAAAGATCTATCATTTTTAATGCCAACACTCTCCACACTTATAACAAAGATTTTGTTATTTTCTTTCTCTATGATTTTGCCATCATTTATGAACAATGTCTTTTTCTGTTTTCTTTTAGTTTTCTATGATTATTGTTTTTGCTGTTTTTCTTACTAATATGGATAACTCACAGTCGTAGGATATGTATATCCTTACTAATATGGATAACTCACAGTCGTAATATGTATAACTCACAGTCGTAGGATCATGGTTTCGATTCTCAGACCAGACATTGTGAGTGTTTATTGAGTGAAAACACCTAAAGTTCCATGAAGCTCCAGCAGGGGATGGTGGCAAAACCTACTGTACTTTTTTGCAATAACTTTCTCTCACTCTTTCTTCCTGTTTCTGTTGTACCTGTATTTCAAAGGGGCGGCCTTGTCACACTCTGTGTCACGCTGAATCTCCCCGAGAACTACATTAAGGCTACGCGTGTCTGTGGAGTGCTCAGCCACTTGCACCTTAATTTCACGAGCAGGCTGTTCTGTTGATCGGATCAACTGGAGTGCCACAATCTCTACTTCACTCTATTTCATGTTGCCTCTCCTTATCTGATTCATACAAGACCTTATTTATTAGTCATTCATAATGATATTCATTCCATATATTTTTCTTACAATCACTGAATGAACATTTTCGCACACTTTTTTTTACACAGCAAATTTGATTTCTTTTCAGGAAATGGTCTTTTTTTTCTGTTTGTGGGAGGAAAAAAATCTCTGACTGTTCATCCTTCTCACATTTATCTTCTGTCCTTTCTTTTCTTCTTTCAATATAACATGTCCTCACACACACACACACACACACATACATTCATCAAGAAATGTTCTTACATGTTTTTCCATTTCTTGAAATCTTGTCTTTATGATCTAATCTTATTTCTGTTTATTTATTCTCCATTATCTTTTATTTCGAAACAAAACATTGAAATGGTACTCATAAAAATGCACGCACAGACACACAAACACATAAAATCATACACATCCATGGGGATGGACACATAAACACATGCTGGCACTCACTCCTCCTCCTCCTCCTCCTCTGTCCACTGTTTCAGCCCCTACCTACTCACTATACCCATCCTTCCTATTGACTCATTGAATGCTGTCCTTCTGCAACTGCCCCATCAACTCCGTATTGTTTTCCTAAAACAGTTGACTTGTGACTGTTCAAAAAAGAACATTAATTGCTGTCAATCTCACCAATCTCTAAAGTCCTGCAAAGGCCTAAAGAAACAGCTACCCTTTCCTGTGGGCCTATAAACACACACACATACACACTCTCTCTCTCACACATACACACACATACACTCGCACACTCTCACACACACTCACACACATGCACACTCACACACACTAACACATACACACTCACACACACACATACACACACAAACACACACACACACACACTCACACACACACACACACTCACACACACACACACACTTACAAATAATTATTCAACTTAAAAAAACATACAGCAATAGTTCTCAACCATTTGTTTTTGGCTAGGGACCCCTCTTGGATCCTATTTTCCTCTGCTGGATGGATCTCCATAGACATTTACCGTCTATAAAAAAAAAATCTTATTGTATTTTCATAATTAAATATTATTAAGAATTGTATAAAAATTTTTTTAGTATTTTGTGTATTGTACAAGTATAAACAATTTATTGCACACAAATTTTAACAATAAAATCTTATATGGGCTTCCCCACCCCACCAAGGACCATGTGGACACTGCCATACAATGTCCCCGAAATATCTTGAAAATATACTAAAGAAGAAGCCTCTATACAGTTGACTTACCTTTATTTTTTTTTTTTATTGCTTAGGGAACGAAGGAAGGGCACTTCTCATCACCCTTTTTCCTTAGTGTCTCTGAGACTGGTGGGAAGAAGGACGGAAGTTACCCTTGACTAGGGGCCTGGTCTAAATTCTTGCAAGAGAATGAACACTACTAAAGGTACTCAAGGAACCAAGCGGTATTATTAAACAGGGGGTAAAATGCAAAGAGACAGGATGAATACCACAAGGTATAGGATGAATACCACAAGATGTTCTGACAATTCTGTTTGTTCACCACTTGCCCTGGTACTTTAATCCAGTGGTTCCCAAAGTGGACAGTATTTACTTACCCCGTAGGGGCAGTGGAAAGATCCAGGGGGCATTGAAGAAAAGTGGGATGATAACGGGGTGGCTAAAATGGGCCAATAGATGTTTCTTCTTTCTTGCCTTTAACCCCCCAACACAGAGTATAGGCCACTTATAATTGAATTCCAAGTCGCATAATTTTTCGCTTCTGTACTTATACTCTGCCATGAATGTCAGCTTTTCTCTAGTTCCTTTTGTGTTGATCTACGCCACGAGTTCTTAGGCCTACCTTTCTTTCTATATCCATCTGGATTCCACTGTAAAGTACTTTTCGCTACATTTGGTGTGTCCTTTCTAATTGTGCTACCAATCCACTTCCACTTTTTCTTAAATATTTGCTCCCTAATCGATAGATGTAAAAAAAAAAAAATCAATTAGTTAATTAGGTTTAAGTTATATTTGTAAAATACAGTTGTTTTGAATTTGCTGTAGAGTGTGGTTTATATTTGAGGTAGGGAAGGTGAGAGGGCGCTAGGAATGTGGCCTGAGTGCCAAAGGGGCAACAGCCTGAAAAAGTTTGGGAACTACTGCTTTAATCTATCAGCCCTAAAATGACAGAAAGCAAAGCTGACCTCAGTAGGATTTGAACTAGGAGCTTACACAGTCAGGACTGATACTACAAAGCGTTTTGTCCTTTGCTCAAATGGGTCTGCCTACTCATCACTAAGAAATAACAATCAAATTCTTTCAAATAATACTATATAAGGTGGATAGTCTTGACTGGAATGCTTCTGATTTTAAAGCTCTGCACAACCAGATCTGGCCTGGAGACTAGACGACAACAACAACAACAACATATGTTTGATAAGTTAGAAACCATGTTGGTATCTTTATTATGCAAAGTTACATACATTTTACTCAGTATTAATCTGGAAGCTAAAAGTGAAACAGTGAGGAAACTGAAATAAAAAAATATATTCATAAATGCGTTACAGAAATGTATATGCAACAGTGTGGAAATTATTTTATTGAAAGATATCAATATTTAGTATTTTGGTTAGCAAAATCTTTGGTGTTTCGCTGATAAATATTTCATTAACTGATTCTCTTTCAGAATTGCTTTGACTTGTTGCAATTTAGTAGAAGCAAAATATTCTTCAAAAAGCTTTGTTTAAGCTGTAAAAGAAAACGAAAATCAAATATATAAATATGTTAAAATAACAGTGTGTGCTATTTACCAATATTACATCATTTCTGTGTGTGTTAACTACTATAGATATGCATATTTTAGAGCGTTAACCATTCCTTGAAAGAATGATTCCATATTGTGCTTCTAAGGTGGTGAGTTGGCAGAGCCATTAGTGTCCAGATGGAATGATTGGCAGAATATGTCATGGTTCTAAGGCGACGAGCTGGCAGAAACGTTAGGACGCTGGACAAAATGCTTAGCTGTATTTTGTCTGTCTTTATGTTCTGAGTTCAAATTCTGCCGAGGTCGACTTTGCCTTTCAGCCTTTCGGGGTCGATAAATTAAGTACCAGTTGCATTTTTGTTTTCTCAGAATTAATAAAGTATGTAATGGGGTGGGTGGGTGAATTCTTCCCCCCCTCTCTCTCTTTCTCACACATACACAATTTTTCAGGATAATTGACAACTTAGTATCTTGGTTTTCTGGTAAGAAACTTGCTTCCCAACCATGTGGTTCTGGGTTCAGACCCATTGTGTGGCACATTGGGCATGTGGCTTTTATCATAGCCTTGGGTTGACCAGAGACCTGTGAGTAGCTTTAGTAGACGGAAACTGAAAGAAGCTCATCATATATATATATATATATATATATATGTATGCATGTCTTTGTGTCTGTATTTGTCCCCCATCACAACTTGACAACTGACGTTGGTTTGTTTACATCCACATAACTTCTTAAAGATTGAGTGAATAGGTTCCAGTCTTTAAATATTGGTACTGGGATCGATTCACTCAACAAAAACTCTAGGTTTCTTTCGAATGATTCTGCAAAGATAAATTATTTCCACCTTTATATAATTCAAGCAATTATATTTATTCAATTTACAATAGGTTCTTTTTTTAATTATTATTATTAATATTTGTATTTTAAAGCATTCCATTGCAATGCTGACATGGACAAAGGTAAAAACCTCTTCATAGTCACTTGTTTTGCATGCAGATGGTGGTTTAGTAAGTATATCCAGTACAATAGATCCATGGATTGCACTTAACCATTTGACTGGTTACTTTTGTGTCAAAGGTCTTGCATGAACAAGGCCTCCCTGAACCTTCACAACAACAATGGAAGCAAGAAAAACAACAGCAACATTTGTGATACTTTACATAGTTATTCATGCTTAATGATGTTAGTATATAGAAGTATAATATCATTATATTTGTAATTAATAATTTACAACTATTATTCAGGAATATAAACCTGTTCAGGCTAAATTGCACCATTATTATGTATGAAAATTTGACCCCATGATCTAGAATAGATGGTATTTACTGAATGGTTTTATTTTTGTATTAGATAGTCTCCAACCAATATAGTGATCACATATTGATATTTTCTATTATTAAATTTTCTGTAGAAGGTAAGCATTCTGACTAGTGATAATAAAGTATGCTTATAAATGTCAAATTTCTAGATTAATTACTATATATGCTGCTTTCCTCCTGTTCTAGGAACAAAGGTCATTTTGCCTTGTGACTTTGACATTTCAAATGAAAATGGTTCCACTGTGGACAAGATCAACAGGTTTTTCTATATTCCATTTAGCAGAGTTGAACAATATTCATCCTCTGCTTGTATGTTTGATTTATAGAACAAATCAAGCGATGTGTAAAGTAGTATGAACTGATATTTTGTAATTCAAGCTGGCCTGCTGGTAGAGAGCTAGCAAGAGATGAATGGCAGCGTTTTCACTAGTTTGCCAAGTGTAAGCTTATGGATAATAACATATAATATGTAACCAATGCAACAAAAATTGCTAATGGTGCTTTTCTGTCTAGATCAATGAAATACTATTCTGTTTCACTGAAGCTATTTAATATTTCTATAAATAGTGAGAAGACTTTGTTGCAGAAACATAAGAACATTTATTTTGACAATAAATAGAGTTAGTCAGTGAAATCATAGTAACACGTCCGTCCACTGGTAGTCACTACATGTTGTCACATAATCCTAAGTGACAACAACAAAATGGAATGACATATCATTGAAACTAGGGAGATATTTCCAACAGTTTATTCCAGCTCTCAAGCACTTGTTATTTCTTTGTTTTCTCATTTATTTCACAAAGTGGAAGTGATTGGTTTATATGATTAAGTGTTACCAGTCTGTATTCTGTTACTGGTTCTATTGTGGAATGTGCAAAGGCTGTTGTCTTTCTTAAGTAATAAGTCATTTTCAGATTTTTAATTTTCACACTTATCCTTTTACTAGTTTCAGTCATTTCGAGAGCTGTGGCCAAGCTGTAGCACTACCATTAAAGGTTTCAGTCAGTCATATCAACTCCACTACTTACTTCAGTGAGGTCTCTTGATTTATCAATCTCTATCTATTGAATAGCTAAGTTACCTTTTGATGCAACTTCATACATCTTTTTTTTTCAAACACATACACACACACACACACACGAACCCTCCCTCTCTATATATATACTTTTATTCTTTTATGTGTTTCATCCCAATCGTTGTGGTCATGCTGGGGTACCATATTCTAAAATGTCTCTTATTGAAGGTATATCATCCTGAGAAGTAGAAACTGTTGAAGGAGTAATAGGAGCAGTGTCCTTCCTTGACCTTTACTGGCCATTCCAGGCTGGTGAGAAAAAAAATATTGTTAACATTTTAAGATTGAACTTTTGTTTCTTGGTACAGGTAAGAAAAATGGCGGCAGGGTTGAAATTCCACTGGATGCAGTTCTGAGTAAGAATGATTGATTAAATGTTCCATATATGGCTAGGAAGACGAGACATAGAATGAGAGAAGAGAGGAAGTATTGTGATGGTTGTAGTAAGCTGGCAGAATCATTTGTAGATCAGACAAATGCTCAATAACATTTCTTCCAGGTCTTTACGTTCTGAGTTCAAATTCCACCAAGGTTGACTCTGCTTTCCATTTTGTTTGTTAGGTTGATAAAATAAGTTCATTGGAATTATGCAATGCAACATTTTTTTCCTAAGATGTTAGATAGGGTGTGCTTTGAATTAATGTAGCTGCTATTTCTAGTAGACTGAGCAACTGCAAACAGACATCCTCATTTGCTTGAGGAGAAGAGATGGATACACTCATTGGAGTTGGTTAAGATAACTACAATGTTTTGTAGTCCAGAATATTGTATTAAAATGCAAAATTGAAACTACAATTCACTCAGATAATTTGGCAGCCTGTTTCCATTCTCTTTTAGTCAATTCAATTTTGAAATGAATAGAAATGCTAATTCAATATGGGTGTGATTTAATCCACAACATCAAAGACTCCAAATTTTACTGTTGAGTAATGGTTCAGTTAAATGATACTCTTAGTTTTTGTACTCTTGATTTTGTACCAATTCAACTTCCTGTTCCAATATATAATATTAAAACCTACAAAATGCATGGCCAATATAGTAAGTAGACTTTACAGCAGAGCGAAACCATAACTTTCATGAAATAAAACATTTTCAACGCTTTGATCATTAGTTTGGAAATGATTTCACTAGAAATAATTTATACAGAAACATAATCTTAAGGACTTCATCAATGATTGAAGGGAAAATATACTGAAATAGAATTATTTTCTGGTTATTCTATCACTAAGTTAAAACCTAACTAAATAAATGAGTAAATAAATAAATAAAAGATACAAAGTGTTTGATCAAAGGATAAAATTATTGATGTAAAAACATTGATTAAATTGTTATTGAGTAATTTTAATCTGTAGTGTTTTATTGGAACTGTGTTTGGAAGATATCTGATTGAAAATCGAGGAGCAACTTAGTAAATAATTCCACATCCATCTGGAACCAAATCCCACATTTTGATCTCCAATGTTTCATTTTATAGTGTGTTATAATGCATACAAAGTTAGTCCAGAGTATCAATCTAAACATGTTTTAACTAGTCTGGTTTAAAGGATTCTGGGGTCGTTGCTCACATCTATTTAATTTATGCAAGAATGTAAGTAGAAGTAAAGCAACATATGCAACCACAATAAAATAGAAATTTGCTTTCTTTTTATTTTTATTTTTAGCTACTTCTTAATTCTGCAGACAATACGATTTTATGTAAGTCTTATTTGAAGGAATTCAGTAACACTGGTAATATCAAAATTCTGTCACAAAACTGCTTACTAACTTGTATATATTTTCATCTGTATAGCTAGGTGACAAGCTGGCAGAATTCTGGAATTCCAACCATGTTTTGTCGTTCGCTACCTCAACAACTCCTTTATAGGATCCGGTGGCTAAGGACATCATCAAGAGGAACCACATCCGGTTTCAGCCCCTAATCCTCTTCCATTTTTGATGTGGCAGGGCTGCCCTCCCACCACCTTTCGGAGGTGTCTTCAGCTCTGGTGTTGAGTGTGTTTTTTCTTTGGCTTTTGTTCTTTGGTTTCTTTGATGCAGTGTCAATGAATGTCAATGGGTGAATGACCACTCTGCCAAATCTCCCTTTAAATACTCGCTGGTAGGCTCCAGCAATCAGCACCAGCTAACTGTCACATGACGCAATCTAAGCTTCAACTAACCAATGGAAAGGAAGGGTGCGTTGTTTGGGCCCATGTCCTCTCTACCAGGCAGAATGCTTAGTCGCATTTCATTTGTACTTGCATTCTGAGTTCAAATTCTACCCAAACTAACTGTGCCTTTTATCTTCTCAGGGTCAATAAAATAAGCACTGGGGTTGATGTAATTGACTTAACTCTACTTCTGGCTATGAGTATAAAAAACAGTATCCCTCTACCAAACCATGTCAAGCCAATGTGGCACAATAGGCTCATCAAACCAACATGATCTCAAGTGGGGAGAACATACTGAAGCCTTCATGCTGCAGTGGATTGAACATGAGAAATCCAATCCAGTCCAAACCAACTCAGTAGCTAGATTATATTCTTCACAATGCTTTATTCAACTTATTCTTAAATTCATTCAAAAAGCCAAATGTGCCAGTAAAAACAATTAATATTGCTAAATTTAGTTAATAAATATATATTGTGTAGAAAGACAATAGTCCTGGCAATATTTCTACAGTAACTTATTTATTTCATTTGTTTGTGCTGTACAATAGTGAGATAAGGTGGAGGCTAATAAAGCATGGGCCTCGGGCACCAATTCTAAGCAGTGCCAAATTCCTGATTCATTTATTTATTTTGACTTGGTAGAGAAAATTTTATGTCAACCAACTTTTTTTGTTTTTCCAAATTCTGGTGAATATGAAATGAAACTAGTGCGTTAATTGACATACAAACAATTAATTAACTTATACACATTCAGTCACATGCACACACGCTCATGCATGTACATATACATACATATACACATGCATACATTCTTTTTATTTGTTTCAGTCATTTGATTGTGGCCATGCTGGAGCACCTCCTTTTTTAGTTGAACAAATCGACCTCAGGACTTATTCTTTGTAAGCCTAGTACTTATCCTATCAGTCACTTTTGCCGAACCACTATGACATGGGGACATAAACACACCAACATCGGTTGTCAAGTGATGGTGGGAGGACAAACACAGACACACATACTAATATATAAATATATATAAATATATCATCATCATCATTTAACATCCGCTTTCCATGCTAGCATGGGTTGGACAATTTGAGTGAGGACTGGTGAACCGGATGGCTGCACCAGGTCCCAGTCTGATCTAGCAAAGTTTCTACAGCTGGATGCCCTTCCTAACACCAACCACTCTGAGAGTGTAGTGGATGCTTTTACGTGCCACCGGCACAAGTGCCGGTATGGCGACGCTGGTAACGATTATGCTCAAATGGTGCTATTTACATGCCACTAGCATGGAAGCCAGACAGCTGCTCTGGCAATGATCACGCTTGGACAGTGGTGTTAGTGCTCCACTGGCACAGGTGCCAGTAGATATATATATATATA
>NC_068982.1:12283940-12289257 GCF_001194135.2 Octopus bimaculoides
ATATATATATGTATATATATATATATATATATATATACAATGGGCTTCTTTCAGTTTCTGTGAACCAAATCCACTCACAAGGCCATGGTTGGCCCGAGGCTATAGTACAAAATACTTGCCCAAGGTTCCATGCAGTGGGACTGAACCCGGAATCATGTGATTGGGAAGCAAGCTTCTTACCACACAGCAACACTGTGCCTATAAAGTGGGAGATGCTTACAGTAAGTTTCCTAAGTGGTCATCCATCTAAGTACTCACTTGGCTCGATGTTATATATATGCAGGTGAGTGGACAAATGACAGACGGGCACTCAACCAATTTATTGGGAGTTACATGTATAGATCAAAACAGTTTCATTCAAATTCATTGTTACTCTTGAGTTTGAAGCATGATGTTAGTCATCAGTCATTTTGAATTTGACGACTAGCATCATGCTTGAAACTCAGGAGTACCAACTCATTTGAATCAAACTGTTTTGATACATACATAAATACATACATACATACATACATACATACACACATATAAATATCTCTTTGAAAATCAAAGAAAAAGAGGACATCTATGGACAACTGCCTCAAAACCTCCAGCTTCTATATCCTGACTATGAATTCATATTCATACCAATAATAATTGGCACTAGGTTTTGTTATCAAATGCTTAAAGGATAATCTGGATAATCTGGGATTTTCAGGTACAGAAATCGACCAGCTGATTCGTACATTACAAGTGCAATCTGTGAGTGGAACAGTAAAAATATGCAAGACTTTTCTCAAGTTCCAAATGTGAATTTGTTTGTGTTAACTACATCCCAAAGATGGAGCCTTGTATCTTTGTTGGAAACTGGCTCCCTCTGCAGTGGAAGATTTATAATAATTAAAAAAATAGAAGTGATATGTATATTAATGTCATAAAAGTAGCATTATATTTACAAATCTTAGAATGAGTACTCAACATCCGCAAGAGAAAAATATATACACAACGAAAAGAAAAATGAGAAAAACTGTAATCATTAATCCATCGAAGCAAAAGCTAGAAGAAAATCAGATTTGCTGATGGCTTCAGCTCCAACTTTCTAAGTTATCATAGGAGAAGAGGAAAAAAAAAATTGTTATAACTAGTTGAGTCAGATAATTGGGTAAGAGAAAACTTCACAGAATATTTGACTTCAACTGTAAAGGTGTTGAGAATATTAATTACTTTATTGATTTTAGTTTGAAGACTAGCTTGCTGGTCAGCAGAACAAAGGATGCAACAAAGCCTTGAAGTTGCAGATCAGTAGGATATCTCATTTCTTTAGTTCTTCTAAAGATTATGTTTAATATATTTACTAAATATGTGATACTTCTCATATTGCAAGGATCATTATTTCTAATCTCGTTGGGGGATATTCATAAAAATGTTTAAAAAAAAAATAAAGAAAAAATAAAGAAACACATGCAAATAAAGTATGAACGGTATTTAAGATTTCATTGTTTGTTTTCTTTTTTTTATTTGTTGTATATGTTTTCTTTCTTTTGAGAGTCTTCCTCTATTCGCTTTTCCAGCCTAACATTCTGTCAAGCTGAAAAATAAGCAACTTATTTTATTCTAAATACCGTTGATGTTATCTTCGGAGCACTTCATGTGTGGGTTTTAATAGCAGTAATTATTTCCACTGTTCTTGTACAACCGGCATACTTACAGAGACAATAAAAAAATTACTGCATACTGCCTTAGTTTTAATGAGTTTTAAATTTTTGTTGTAGCTGTTGTTGTTTTCTATTGCCTTTTCATACAGTGAAAGCACATGGCTTAGTGGTTAGGGCATTCAGCTCACAATTGTAAGGTCATGAGTTCAATTCCTGGCGATGTGTTGTGTCCTTGAGCAAGACACTTTATTTCATGTTGCTCCAGTCCACTCAGCTGGCAAAAATGAGAAGGGTTAGCTTTGTCACATTCTGCATCCCGCTGCAGTTCCCAGTACGTGTGTCTGTGGAGTACTCAGCCACTTGCATGTTAATTTCATGAGCAAGCTGCTCCGTTGATTGTATGAACTGGAACTCTTGCCATTGTAACATTTGGAGTGCCAGTTTTTTTTTTACATACAGTAAGCTTTTTCAATGAGACTTTTTTGTTTCAAATTTCACTTTCACCAGATTATTATTCATATATCCAACTATTTTCCCCTGGGGAAGTTCCTTTAACTTAGTCAAGCTTTGATCTGTTAGGATTGAGCCAACATCTGTTTTACAGTAGAGTTGTTCTCCATGCAATCCTGGTTGGAGGCTCAACCTTTTGAGATTTTTAACAGGGCTTAGAAAAACTGAAGGATCACTGCAATAATTGTGTGGATCACAGAGGGGAATATGTTGAATGAAATCATAATTAACTGATCCTCCTGTATTTCCTTTTTACCCAAAGCCAGGAACTTTCCAGCACACCTTCGTAATATTTTGTAGATTCACGACACCTCGTCTTTTTCTTTCTGTTTAGTAAAATTAAATTTTTTTTCCTTCTGCTGGGTCAGTTACCTGGGTTCTGTGGTGCAGAAGTGACTGAGATCACAATATTCTCCTGAATGGGACACCTGTCCATTGTAGGGCTCAAGTACAATAATTTTGAGGGGAGGGGACAAACTGATTACATGACCCCAGTAATTGACTGGTATTTTACCTTATCAACCTCAAAGGGATGAAGGGTAAAGTTGACCTCAGTAAGGTTTGATTGCAGAATGTAAAGAGCAGGAAGAAACGTACCTAAATAAAGATAACCTTGACAAGTGATGTACAAGCATTGCTAACACAGAAGAACACAGTATTGGCTTGTGAAATCGTTTATCTATACTTTGTAGTGTATCATGATTGCATAACGAAATACTGTGTCCCTACAGATCATTAAATATGCGTGTTTCAGTATCTTTAAAATCTCATTACGACAGGACATAGATAATTAATGAATTTCAGTCAAAATTCCAAATAGAGTTGTATAAGAAAATGAAATGAAGTAAAAATGTTATAAAAATATTTGTGAGAGGCCTATGGTGACTATGGTTACAATTCCCACCTCCAGACGTAACAAAAACAACAACAATGACATGTATTTGTGTTACAATAAGGATACTTTAATCTTAGCATTTGATAATAAATACCTTGAACGATGTGAAAACTCATGCAATTATGTATGCAGTCACGTCAATGGAATAATAATTCAGTTATGTTTTAATTTCAATATTATACAATTTTGCCTTGATCAGATGGTTTATTCTAATAAGGCTGATTGGCACATTTTCATGAGACACTAATGTTGGAAACATAATCAATGGTTAATTCAAAAGTAATTTTCTTCCCTTTTCTAATTACGGTAATGATTTACAAGATGGAAAAAAAAAGAAGCCCCAAGAATGTTAAATACTTGTAAAAAAAAACCAAAAACTGATCTATATAAGTTTAATCTATAATGCAAAGATTTTAAAATGAAATAACAGTATATCAAAGAATTACTGCACTTCATAATTGAAATGGATTCCATGTATGGTATTTAGAAATATTTGAGTAATTCTAAATGAAATAGAAAATTATCTGAAATTGAGAACTATTTTGAAATAATTCAGGTTAAAAATATAGGACAAACTATGGTGTTATGAAATATCTTTTGTATTTCTATTCCCTGCTGTACAACACATTGAGTTGCATTTCACTGATACAGGTGGCATATCAGTTTATCTATGAGAAGGGGTTCCTAGCTCTTTATGCAACCCTTCTCTCTTTCTGGTGATGACTGAAATGCTGTTGGTGATAGCGCAAGACCCTTCTCACAGCAAACTGTTGACAATTACAAAAGATAGATAGGTAGGTAGGTAGGTAGGTGGATAGATAGACAGATAGATAGATAGATAGATAGATAGAGAGAGAGAGAGAGAGAGAGAGAGAGAGAGAGAGAGAGAGAGAAGACTTGAGCCCAGTCACTGAGTAGTGGCCAGCAGTTTTGAAGAGAAGGGACTAGTTAATGTCATTGACCCCAGTACTTGACTGATACTTTATTTTATCAACCCCCAAAAGATGAAATGCAAAGTTGACATTGACATGATTTGAACCCAGAATGTAGAGATTTAGAAGAAATATCACAAGGCATTTTGTTTAATGCTCTAATGCTTCTGTTATTCCACTGCCTTTGGTACTTTACTGACACTGGAATGTCAAAAGACAAAGTTGAACTCAGAGAGCAGAGAGTCAGTATAAATACCACAAGGTATGTTATTTGAGGTTCTAATATCCCTACCAATTCAGTGGTTTACTGTGAAATTGTGCGACCACACAATTAGTTTGTATTATATGTGCCTATAACCAATACCATTGTTATTAATACCACTCTGATCTACTGTTCCTCCTGATGCAGCATGGCTGTGTGCTAAAAAGTTTGCTTCCCACTCACATAGTTCTGGGTTCAGTCCTACTGTGTGGTACCTTGGACAAATGTCTCCTTAGGCCTCAAGTTGACCAAAGCCTTGTGAGTAGATGTGATAACAGAAACTGAAAGAAGCCTGTCGTGTATATATATATCACCATATACACTCGAAACTAGGCCAACAAATAACAACAGAAAATGAGAAAGCAACCATACTCTGGGATGTGCCAATACACACAGATAGAGAAATTAAGGCCAATAGGCCAGATATAGTTGTCAGAGATCACCAAGAAAAAAAATGCTTTTTAATCGATGTATCAATATCAACAGATGACAAAGTCTCTTTAAAAGAAATGGAAAAACTTTCAAAATACAAAGATCTGGAAATAGAGGTAACTTGAATATGGAGCCTAAAAACAGAAACAATTCCTATCATTATAGGTGCATTAGGTATGGTAAAAAAATATCCAGACAGATACGTAACAAAAACACCAGGACTAACAAATATATATAATATAAAGAAAATAGCAATACTGGGCACTGCACACATCCTATGCAAAACACTTTCAATACAATAAAAATAAGAGCAGCACAACAAACCACAGCACATACCCAAGGCATACAGAGCTGTGCTCGGTAGTGCAGTGAAGCACGTGATAAAAATAAGACTATTGAATAATAATAATAATAATAATAATAATAATAATAATAATAATAATAATAATATATTAAAGAACGGCAGCTCCCCATTATGTCGTATATGCCAACAACAAAATGAGACCATCGATCATGTTGTCTCCATGTGCAGTCTGCTTGCGCCTACAGAGTATCTCAACAGGCATGATAGAGTTGCACAATATATTCACTGGGTAATATGCAAAAACCTGGACTTGTCCCATGATAAAAACTGGTGGGAACACAAACCACCCCC
>NC_068982.1:12289355-12296754 GCF_001194135.2 Octopus bimaculoides
CTGAAGACGAAAACAATACCTATTGTCATAGGTGCCCTGGGAATGACAGCGAAATGGGCTGATTACTACCTAGCACAGATACCAGGAAACCCCAAAATGGCTGAAGTTCAAAAGATAGTGCTCATGGGAACTGCCCATATCCTACGTAAAATACTGTCTATGTGATCTCAAATTTTTAAACAAACACATAATTTTCTTATGGTTTCTTAAACATTCACTAGAACAAAACTGTACAAATCCAAATATGTGGTACCCTAGGCATAACACCTACATGAACTTCTAACTTGTTGTCTCTTGAGGTCTCTGGGTGAGACTTGGATCCAACTTGTACAAATGCAAAACAAAAGTCAAACATAAAATAATAATAATAATAATAATTTCAACTTTTGACTCAAGACCAGCAACTTTAATGAGATGGGTTTAGTTGATTACATCAACCCCAGTTCTTCACATACATATTCTATCCACCCTGAAAGGATGAAAGGCAAAATAGACCTCAGTGACATTTGAACTTAGCTTATAAAGAACCAGAGGAAATGCTGGGAAGCATTTTGTGTGATCGGCAAATAATTCTGCTAACTTGCTGCCATAATAGTATAGGTGTATATGGATATTGAATAAACTGAGGCTCAGCCTTAAAATTATACTCTTTCCATTATATGGGGGAAAAAATAGATGGCCAAAATTCAATGCATATCAAATAACTCTGATTCACTTCTCATAAATTTTGACTAAGCTTCTGCCATTTTTCTTCTCTAAGTGCTACTTGATGATAGACATAAGAATTTTTTCTAAGACAGAAAATAAACTGATGTCTGCCTTTTGTGCTCCATAGCACTTCTTTTTATCCAAACAACCAGACAAAGGAAACTGATATGACATTGTATAGGTGAGAAGTGTCTGTATAATTAGCAGGTGGAATTGATAGATAGTTGCATCCATCCTACACAAGATTGTAACTATTGTCTGATCGAGCCAATGGTGGTTAGCTGCCTCTATGCAGGCACTCAGTGTTTGTGAAATAACAGGCAAAGTTATTGTTAATCCTATCCTATTATCTAACAAAAAAATATATAGGGGCATCTTAGAGGATGTTTATGGCTGGAAAATCTTTGATCCAGAGCTAACCTGAGCCTAGATAACAATAACACCAGCAAGAACAACAGCAACAACTACAATGATGCCTGCTGTCTAAAGCTCAGATGTTCTGCATTAATCATACAAACACTAACTTTAGAATTCTCTCTTTTTCCATGGCACACTAACATCTTCAGTTTTGTTAACTTTACTGAACAGAAAAGTTACTTTGCTAGCATAAGCTGAAAGTATTTTTATTCATTTATTTATTGTCTAATTAAGTATGGTGCCTTCAAGTTATATGTTGCTCAGCTGTGAGGCGAGAGTATTGTATGACTTCATGTAGGTTTTAACTAGTACACCTTAACTTCATTTATAACTGAAACTTCCAAATTTTCTATTTTCCAAAACTATTGTTTTCAATTTATATGGTTTTATTCGAATATATGCACTGTTTCTTACCTAATTTATACTCCTTCCAGCATTTTTGTTTCTTTTTCTTCTAAATTGGATTTCTTCATAATATTTTATTATAGAATGTTTCTAAGTTGAAACATGCCTAGATTCATTTCAGCTTCACCACTATGTCTTCATTCAATTTTTCCCATAATTTAGAAGAATATAAGCAAGTTCCAACAACCTGCTTGAATCTGTGATTTGGTTTTGACTATCAGAATTTTTCAGTTCATGAATATTATTATTGATATTAAAGTAGTAATGGATGATATGATTTCTCTCTCAGTTCCTTTTTTTAAAAAGTCTTGTGTTAAATTAACTCTTAAATATAAATCTCCCATTCATGTTAGAAACTAGAGATTCTGATTAAATGGTGTGTTAGGCTAGTATAAAAATCATAAAAATAAAACTATTGCACAAATTTGGGTGAAATTTGGTGATAGAATGTAATGATTGTTGGTGTACATTGTAAATTTGGTTTTACTTTTTGTTGATTTTTATCGGTTGTCGTGTCACTGCCATGTACCCAGGTAGATTGAATACAGTTAAGTTAGCTTACATGTAGATGTTTTTACATGAATTTACAAGATATCAGTTTCTGTCTCAGAACTGAATTTGTATTTTAGTAGTCTTTGTAACTTGGAAGTGGCACAATTGTAATTAGAAAAAGTATTGCTAGATATGCCTTCATTTTCCTTTATGTAATGAAGGTTGTGTTGTTTTGTTGATGCATATACTGTTTGGTCTCATTATTTATCCTGACAGAATTTCTTCAGGAAAACACTGAAGAAAATTCTTCAAAGTTGAACGTTTTGTAGGGCCCACACTACAAAGAAGAGCATTGATGTAATGATCAACTATGGGGTCATTTTAGCCCTGCACAGAATCAATAAATCCCAAAATAAATTCCAGTCAGATAGACTGTTGGTGTTTACATATGACAGTGAAATATCACAGAGTATCTTCTTGGAATCAAAGCTCTCTTTCTCTAATTAAATCATAAATAAATTCATTCATTAACAAATAAATCACTGAATTCTCATAGCTTGAGGTATTTGCTTCCATAAAGATTGTAAAAAACCCAAACTTCATCCAATAAATTACAAAAAAGCAAAATTAAAAAATATTAGTTAAAAAGTTAATGCACATGGTGAAAATAGGTTAAACTTTGTTTTTCACACAGAAGAGGACTTAGTACTATTTTTCTACCCCAATAAATTACATTTCTTGAATTGCACTTATTTGTGGTTCAGGACTCGGCAACAGCTGTAGTTACTTGTAGTACAGAGCTTTGAGTTAAATAATATTTTTTATTCTTGTAGTGTCATATATATATATATATATATATATATATAATTAACAGAATGAGACAAAAAATCCAAGGCTGTGAAGGATTTCAGAACATTTATAAAGAGAAGCCTGGTGCAACCTCCTGGCTTCCCAGACCCCAGTTGAACCGTCCAACCCATGCCAGCATGGAAAACAGACGTTGAACGATGATGATGATGATATGTATGTATGTATCTTAAAGATATTATGGTTATGATATGAAGGAGATGTGGCTGTTATTTTGAGCAAGTAGAGAAACAACACAGAAAACTGAAATATTGGAGAGGAGTGGAAAATAGCTATACTTTATATCAAATTATAAATATTATTATTTACTTCCAAATATGTATTTTTTGTATGTACAATGCACAAACTTCAGAAATTTCGGTTATACAAACAAAATTTTAAATATAAAAATCAAATATATATATTTTTGTATGCGCAGTCCATAACCTGTATATTTTTATTGTACAAACAACATTTTGAGTGTGAAAACGAACTGTTACAAGGACTTGTTTGAAAAAGAGACTTAGATTTGATTAGCAATCTTATATGAATAGCTCAATCACCTTGCTTTGGGGAGAAGAAATATGCAAGGAATATATGTATTATAAATCACAATACCTGTGCAGGTGGCACGTAAAAAACACCATTTGTCAGTGAACAGGTTGTGGTCTCAAAGCGACGAAAATATTTTGGCAAATTCAATTTAAATGTTGAAGTGAATCTTATGGTTTTTGTCCATTTTTAAATGGCTTATAAACACCTTCCACACTGCATTTGTTTTCGTTCCAGCACACAATCTCAGATCAGGTCACTTGCTATGTAAGTATATCTCCGTATAAAATTGATTAAGTTGTATTTAAAAGAAATAAAAAAAAGAGATTATTATTTAATTATTGGTCAAGATTAATGCTGTAAAAGAGTGAAAAATATTAGTTTTAATTGGCTTTTATATCAAGGGTAAAAAAAAATGAGAAAATATAGAATTGTATCTCATACCATAAATAGGTCACTGAAAATATTCTTTGATGAAGTGAATATAAACATCAAGTAAGATTTAAGACTTGTTTATGGAGCAGCATAGGCAATAGAATGTGAAAATATTGATAAATAAGGATAATATTTTCATCTTTGAAGATTAAAAACATATAAGGAAAACAGGTTTTGTTGTTTGCTCATTATTATTTTATAAAGTTTACTTAACATGTTTTGAAACTAATGTGAAACTAGTTTTTTGCAGGAATTGAGCAGTAAAATATTTTTGTTAAAGTATGTTTTTAATTAGCTAAACAACATAATTACTATGATAACGAATCTTTTTATCCTTTACTTGTTTCAGTCCATTGGACTGTGGCCATGTTGGGGCAACCCCATGATGAGTTATTAGTTGAACAAATCAATCACTGCACTTATTTTTAAAAAGTGTGGTATGTATTCTATCAGTGTCTTGTTCCAAACTACTATGTCATAGGGATGTAAACAAACTAACACCAGTTGTTAAGTGGTGGGTGACAAAGACACACGCACACACACACACACACACACATGCATACATGTACACAGACACCACCAGCTTCCACAGAGTTTCAGTCTATGAAATTCATTCACAAAACATTGATCAGACCTCGCCTATAGTAGACACTTTCCTGAAGTGCTGGGCAGTGGGATTAAACCTGGAGTCACATGGCTGCAAAGAGAACCTTTTAACCACACAGCCATACCAGGGCCTATTCATAGCCATACTTGCATCTATGCTTGTGCTTATAATATTGAAAATTATCAATGACTTAGCTGCCTCTGATTTTTCTATGTGAAATACTAATAGATTATTGGTACCAATGATGGAAATGGTTTGATGGAACTAAGTGTATAATAAGCTTTATCCAAGTTGTATGGTTGGGGATCACAAGGATGTCCATCAAAGATGAGTGGAGTGAGCTTTCAATGACATTTTGACTTCTTAATTTAGCCTGGAATACAGATGTTTATCCCTCAGAATACTGTAATAAATACATTATTTACATTATTTACATTCGTCAGATATTTGTCCTCATCTTGTTTGTTGTTAACACAATGTTTTGGCTGATATACTCTCTCCAGGCTTCATCAGGTGTCTTGGGGAAATTTTGAACCTGCGTTCTAATTCCTAAGGTATTTTTTGATGTAATTATTATTATGATTATTATTATTATTATTATTATTATTATTATTCACTGACCTGAATAATAATAATAATAACATTATACCTTAGCAATGAGAGCCCAGGTTCAAAATTTCCCCAAGACACCTGATGAAGGCTGGAGAGTATATCAGCCAAAATGTTGTGTTAACAACAAACAAGATGAGGACAAATATCTGTCAAATGTAAATAATGTAAATAAATTACATAATTCCTCATCTCTTAAATATTGAACTGTACTGTAATATATATATATATATGCTCATTTCCAAGACCTTTAAATAGTTAATGAAGCTTATGCCAATATATTTTGATGGAAATCCAAACCAGAAGATTTCCTCTATTGTCTGTAAACAATTTTATTTGAGAGTTCACAGCTTAACAACTTAAAGACACAAGGATCCAGTGAACTGGTAAAATTTTGGCAACCACTTCACTGGGCAGATGAAATTCAAAAAAGTGATTCTGTAAAAAAAAACTTGGGCTTCAGACACAAAAATTTCTCAAATCTTTTCTGGTCAAAATGCTTAGCAACATCTCATCTATTTGTATCAATAAAATTTGTGCCAGTCAATCACAGCTGAGACCCCCTTCGACCATGACTAACCATGGGATTGCACCTAGAAAGTTACCCTCCCAGGCATAAGTTCGGGCAAGGTTGTTTTATGGAAGACCAGCAATTGCCCATGCATACCGGCCTCCTCTCTCCATGCCACCAGTGTTATCCAAGAGAAAGGCAAAGGCCAATACAACTTGGCACCTGTGACGTCGCAACTCATTTCTACAGCTGAGTGAACTGGAGCAACGTGAGATAAAGTGTCTTGCTCAAGAACACAATATGCAGCCCGGTCTGGGATTCAAACTCACAACCTCACGATCATAAGCACGATGCTCCAACCATTGAGCCATGCACCTTCACTGGTCAATCACTGGTCAATCACCAGTTAATCACTGTTATCAATCTAATTGACTTACACCCTCCCCTAAACTTGCTGGCCTTGTGCCAAAATTTGAAACTGATACTATATATTCATTGAACACTGGGTTCTATCTCATCGACTTACCCTCCCCTTAAAATTGCTGGCCTTGTGCCAAAATCTGAAATCAATATTGGATGTGCTAGTGGCACATAGAGGCAGTGACAGGTGGCTGAGACATTTGGCAATATATTGTGCTTGTAAACATCTGTGAAGCCAAGTGAGATCATAGTTGTGGCCGATGCCGGTGTCACATCAATTGTATCTGTGTTGGTGGTACGTAAAAAGCAGCCGCTACACTATTGGAGCGGTTCATGTTAGGAAAGGCATCCAGCCATAGAAACCATGCCAAATCAGATTGGAAATTGGTGCAACTCCCTGGCTTACCAGTTTTCATTCAGTCAAACCGTCAAACTGTCCAACCCATGCCAGCATGGAAAGCAGACGTTAAATGGTGATGATGATAATGATGATTATACTAGCCTACCAAATTAATTATAAAATATTTCTTTATTGAATGCTTTCGTTCTTTCAAGTTCAAATTCTGCCAAGGTCAACTTTGCCTTTCATCCTTTTTTTCTTGGATTGAAATGGGGGGGGGTCGATAAATTAAGTACCAGTTGAGTACAGGTGTTGATGTAATCAATGAACCCCCCCCCGTCCTTGAACCTGCTAGCCTTGTGCCAAAATCTGAAGCCATTATCATTCATTTTTATCTTTCATTTTTGAACACCTTTGTTACTTCATAGTGTGAGAGAAGCATTGTTGACAGGTATCATTCTCATGCTACAGAAATATACAAGACAATACCCATAGCCTTAAGGCTGAACAAAATGTAGAACAATACCTGTCTCACTATCTCCTCTACTATACTCATTAAACTAGCAAATACTGATGCATCACATTTTGGCAGAGTTGCTGCCTGGTGGGAGGTCATGGTTCATGTACCCTTGTAATGTTTTGGTATTTTGTGCTATTACTGTGTTTTGCTACAATCGAATACATGCTGATATAACTAATGGTAAATTATACAGAATACTTAGAAGCCACGAGATTTGATGATAACAATGAATGGATAATAAAATATATTGGCATGGTTGTGTAGGTGAACAGTTTGCTCCTCAGCCACATGGTTTCAGGTTCAATCCCACTGCATGGCATCTTGGGCAAGCGTCTTCTGCTATCTGTTATAGCCCCAGGCCAACCAAAGTTTTATAAGTAGATTTGGTAGATTGAAACTGAAAAACAAACCATACTACACACTCTCTCTCTCTCACACACACACACACTCTCTCTCTCTCTCTCTCTCTCTCTCTCACACACTCTCCCTATCTCTCTCTCTCTCTCTCTCTCACCCCCCTCTCTCTCTCACCCCCCT
>NC_068982.1:12297019-12300392 GCF_001194135.2 Octopus bimaculoides
ACACACACACACACACACACACACACACACACACACACACACAAAACGCTGAAACATGCTGTATATTATATTATAAAAATGTGGTCGATGCCAGTGCTACCTGACTGGCTCCTCTGCTGGTGACACATGAAAAAACACCATTTGAGCAAGGTCATTACTAGTTCCACCTGACTGGCTCACTTGATGGTGGCTTGTAAAAAGCACCAATCAAGCATTGCCTAACTAGCCCTTGTGCTGCTGGCACGTAAAAAGCACCCACTACTCTCTCGGAGTGGTTGGCTTTAGGAAGGGCATCCAGCTGTAGAATCTTTGCCACATCAGATTGGAGCCTGGTGCAGCCTTCTGGCATGCCAGCCCTCAGTCAAACCATCCAAGCCATGCCAACATGGTAAATGGATGTTAAACAATGATGATGATGATGATTATGAAATATATATATGAATAGTGGTTCAGCAAAGGGGACCAATAAAAAGAATAAAAACTAGGGTTTATTTCTTTGACTAAACTCTTCAAGGGGATACCCCAACATGGCCGCAGTCCAATGACTGCAAACAAGTAAAAGATAAACAATAAAATTATAGAAAGATTTATAAGAAAATTTTTATTTACAGAAATTTAAGAAATGGTAACTATTGATGAATGTTTCCATTTATAAGGAATCATCTATAAAAAAAACCTCTAGAAATTGAAAAGTAGTTATATGATGTACCTAACATACTTCATGCCCTATTTCCCTCACTATTTAAGAAAGAATAAGGTAACAAACTCACTGTTGAGATTTGAACCACATATGTATCACTGGTTGAGTGACCACATTATTGCCCAGGATTTGGGGGGGGGGGATTGTTGCCCAAAACTTTTGTAAAAAATACTGTATAAGGTGAGAATCAAAATTCGTAACAAATAGACTCATTTTTATGTATTCTAACTTCTTTCAGTTTCCATCTATCAAATGCACTCAGAAGGCTTTGGCTGGCCTGAGGCTATAGTAGAAGACACTTGCTCTAGGTGCCATGCAGTGGGACTGAACCCAGAACCAAATGCATATGAAAGAGTAATGCTGTGAAACTGCTAGGAATAAAGTAATAACGTTATTATATATTTGCAATGGTGCATTGAGTATTGATTTACCTATGGAAAGTAGTGGCAAGTTACACGTGTGTATCATAGCTTAATAACATGGTCACTTTATAATCCAAGTTAATGAAAGCAACAAGACCATCATTAAAGTTCAAGTTTGTATTTTCAAAATTTAATCCTTCTTAAGCCTTGGTCCTGATTTTTTGGTGTTGGTCCAGCTAGAAAGAGTGTTGCCCAGGCAACTAGGGCAACACCTTTGCATCCGCCACTCTGTTCCATCTTGATTTGATATTTACTCAGTGAGTTGTTGAGAGACCCCCTTCAGAGTTGGTCACGACCATGGGATTGCACCTAGAAAGTTCCCCTCCGAAGCACAAGTCCGGGCAAGGTTGTTTATGGAAGACCAGTAGTCGCCCCTGAATACCGGCCCCCCTCTCCATGCCACCAGTGTTATCCGAGGGAAAGGCAAAGGGGCCGATACAGCTTGGTACCTGTGATGTCGTAACTCATTTCTACAGCTGAGTGAACTGGAGCAACGGGAAATAAAGTGACTTGCTCAAGAACACGACATGCAGCCCATTTCGGGATTCAAACTCACAACCCCATGAAAGTAAGCACGACGCTCTGACCACTGAGCCATGTGCCTTCACTACTCATTGAGTACCAGAGAAACTAAACTGATATGGAACAACAGAATAGCTACAGTGTCTTTAATTCCATGACATATGAACACGATTAAGAAGAGGTTGCATAATTCTTTCTACCCTTTCCAATTCTGCTTCACCAAATAAAAGCCAAAATTGCACTTAGAATGCAAAATGTGAGGAAATTACTGGAAATTGGCTAACTGTTTCAACTTGTTGGCTCTCATCATCCATGCATACCTTATTCTTGACATTGTGACGTGACAAATATTCGAAAGTAATTGGTTACAAGTTAACCTGGAGAGCTGTTATATGTGGAATAAAATTAATTCTCCAAAAGAAAATAGAGCTGCATTTAACATGGTTTTGCCAGGCAAATATCATTGTATTAATCGTTCTTAAACTTGCCGAAAATAAAATATACAGACTTTGACTTCTGTAAACCTACATGCATGTGTGTGTGTATAAATGACCCTGAAAAAAAATGGAAATAACCTTGTGTATCATGGAGGTACTGAATTTGCTCAGGTGATTCTATTATTATTGCTTTTGTATATATATTTTGGGGAGTTAATCCAGTTAGGGTTGCTCTCTTCAAATCTGGAAATTTACATATTGTTTGAACAAATATTTTGTTGCTTGATATTTTATCTACCACAAAACTACTTGTCTGTCATGTAAAGATTTCCATTGTGATTTTATAGATCTATATAAATCACAACATATCTCTTATTTTTCTATTTTTAGAACTTTTTATTTTATTTATTTATTTATTTATTTATTTATTTATTTTGTAGTAGTTTTAATTGGTTTCAACCATGCATTATCATTCGATAAAGCAAATCCAGTTGTCTCTTGTTAGTCTTTCTGAAATATCTGAATGAGTAAATATTGCTTTCAAGTATTGTTGCTAGGATAATATTCAAATAATAAGAAAATATCTCTATACAGCTGTTGGAATTCCACATGTACATTTTGTATAATTCTAACTGCCTCTCACTCTTTACCAAATTTCTGCTCTTGGTTCTGCATATAAATGTGATCCCTCTCTGACCAAATTTCTAATGCAATAGATTTCCTATGTGCTTTTATTAATTTTGAAAATATTCAAGAACTCAGAAGGATTTCTGAAAATGACTAACTTTTTACATTATTAAACATTTATCAAGTGGTGAGCTGCTAGAATCATTAGCATGCCGGCTGAAATGCTTAGCAGTATTTTGTCTTGCTATATTCTGGTTTCAAATTCCGCCGAGATCGATTTTTGCCTTTCATCCTTTCAGGGCTAATAAATTAAATACCAGTTGCATACTGGGGTTGATCTAATCAACGGGCTTCCTCCTCAAAATTTTGGGCCTTGTGCCTAGAGTAGAAAAGAATACACTTCCTATGTGTATTAATTAATTTTGGAAATATTCAAGAACTCAGAAGGATTTTCTGAAAATGACTGATTTTTACATTATTAAACAGTTATCAACGCAGTGAGCTAGCAGAATTGTTAGCATGCTGGAAGGCTATGCCAGGCTCCAGTCTGATTTAGCATGGTTTTCTATGGCTGGATGCCCTTCCTAACACCAACCACTCCAAGAGTGTAATATTTCCATACATATATACATATATATATATATATATATATATATATATATATA
>NC_068982.1:12300402-12306550 GCF_001194135.2 Octopus bimaculoides
TCATCGTTTAACGTCCACTTTCCATGCTAGCATGGGTTGGACGATTTGACTGAGGACTGGTGAAACCGGATGGCTATACCAGGCTCCAATCTGATTTGGCAGAGTTTCTACAGCTGGATGCCCTTCCTAACGCCAACCAGTCTATGAGTGTAGTGGGTGCTTTTACGTGCCACCCGCACAAGGCCAGTCAGTCGGTACTGGCCACAGCCATGCTCAAATGGTGTATTTTATGTGCCACCCGCACAAGAGCCAGTCCAGAGCCACTGGCAACAATCTCGCTCGAAAGTCCATTACACATGCCACGGGCACAAGTCCCAGGTAGGCAACGCTGGGCTGCAGGTGTTACATTCCCAAACCCCTACAATAGGTGAAAATCCATTAAGTAGAAACAGTACTGTACTGTACATATTTTTAAAATTATTTTTATAATTTCTATAAATTTATTTTATCATAAATGCAAAACAACACCACGGAGGAATCGATGTAAGCTTAAATAATAAGCAGCGATTGGTGAAACACGATATGGTAAGGGATTACTGTATGTATGTATATATACATATATATATAATTAAATTAGGCAGCAGTGTAGCAATGCATCACTAAAAAGGAAAATTATGATTGTCATTAAATATGGCAGAGGGTGTTAGAATACTTACAATGCTAGGAGTATCACAACTGCCAATTTCAGCCATTTACACTCGCTGTCAGTATGTATGTGTACAATTATGTGCATTCACTGCAGTATCAGAGTACCTTAGCTCTTCTTTCTAGCTGTGGGCGATCTTATCTGGAATCTGGTGAGTGGTGCCAACTCTACTGAAGAGGTTTCGGTCTTCAAGCCAAAATCGTTAACAGTATAACGATATCACGATTGCCAATTTCGGCCATTTGCAGTCACTGTCAGTATGTAGGTATACAATTATGTGCGTTGACTGCAGCATCAGAGTGCATTAGCTCTTATTTCTAGCATTATAGGTGTTCTAACACCATCTGTCGTATCTAATGACAATTTTTACTTTTTATGCATGTATATTTTTGTGTGTGTAAATATATGTATGTATAATGCATATATATATATATGTATACATACACACATGCATGCACACACACACACTTATGCACATGCACAAAAGCACATGCATGTAAAAACTGCAAAGCAACTCAATAATGTGTTTGCACCACCAAAAAAAATCTGCAGTTTGCATGTTGTCACTGACAATGCACTTTACACACACACAAGCACACACACAGATACACACACAAACAAACACACACAAGTACACACACACAAACATACACAAGCACACATGCACACACACACACAAGCACACACATATACACACACACAAACATACAAGCACACACACAAACATACAAGCACACACACACACAAACATACACAAGCACACATACACACACAGACACACAAACATGCACACACAAACACACACAAGCACACACACACAAACACACACAAGCACACACACATACACACACAAGCACACACACAAACACAAACACACACAAGCTCACATACACACACAAACATACACAAGCACACATGCACACACACACACACACACACACACACACACAAATACACACACAAGCACAAACACACACAAGCACACACAAGCACATCCACAAGCATGTTCAGCCAAGACAGTTTACTGCAAGTGAAACATCCCTCTAGCTGTTGATACATTTGTACCACAGCAAAGCTTTTTAGCTTTAAGCAGCAGAAATACTGGATAATTTCAAAATGTTTCATCAGCTTTCAGTGATATCAATAGGAAGCTAGTTTAATATTAAGCTTTAGTACAAAGTCTGCTAATTGTCTCAGCTTTGCCATTAGATCAGAGCTATGGGTTTTGATTGATCTACATGCGATTGCTGATTTACAGTATGAAGTGGTTGATAGTTATCTATATATTGATTGCATCATGTAGTAACTGTTAGCTATCTCTAAATTGTATTAAATTATCTACAGACTATTACATCTATATTGATTGCATCAGGGATTAATAAATAGCTTATGTTGAGCATCTTAAAGTAGCTGGTATAGTTGTTTTCATGACATGTTATTGTAGCTGTTACCACTCAATTGATTGTATAATGTTGTGACTTTCATTCAATGTTGTGATGTTACCCCTGTATCACTTTTAGAGGATCAGTAACTGCAAAAATGTGACCGAGTAAATCCACATTACTTGTCTCTGGAGAATTCGGAAATAAACTGGACAGTGCGTAAAGAAAGAAAGAAAATGGAGACCAGACCAAATTGTCATTTGCCATTCTGTTTCCAGTAATTTATTTGCATTTTGAGGCAAAGTTGATTAGTGAACAAAGAACTGCACTGCCTGATCCTACCTCTGTTCCTGTGTTAAGGAATTAAAACCACTGAAGCTATTTTCTGGTTGCTGATAAAAACATTTTATTCCATATTGATTGTGTTTGTCTAACACTCATTGAATAAACACCAAATCAATGTGGAACACCTAGCTATACTGGACATTTGAACATGAACACACATACATGCACACACACACACACACACACACACACACACACACATGCATGATATAGTATACTTATTACAATATAATTCAATACTCTTTTACTTGGCCATGCTGGAGCTACGCCTTTAGTCGAACAAATCAGCCCCAGGACTTATTCTTTGTAAGCCTAGTACTTATTCGACTAGTCTCTTTTGCTGAACTGCTAAGTTACAGGGATGCAAACACACCAACACCGGTTGTCAAGCAATGGTGGGGAGACGAACACAGATACTTCCAGTCATTTCAAAATGTAACCGCGTGTGTATCGTTGGCGATTTTCTTCCTCCATCTTCTCTTCGTTTAGACTTTCCTCTATTTCTGAAGAAGAGCTTGGCTCGAAACAGTAAATCCTCTTTCCTCCCTCTTTCCTGAGCGTCTGATAATACAGTACTTGTACTGCGTCCTCGTGTTTTTGTTTTTTCTTGTTTTTTCTTCTTTGTTTGGATTCACTACACACATGATACATACATATATACATACACACACACACACACACACACACACACACACACACACACTTATATATGATGGGTTTCTTTCAGTTTCTGTCTACCAAATCCGCTCACAAGGCTTTGGTTGGCCTGAGGCTATAGTAGAAGACACTTGCTCAAGGTGCCACGCAGTGGGACTGAACCCAGAACCATGGTGGTTGGGAAGTAAGCTACTTACCACACAGCCACTCCTGCTACTAATACTTAGTAATATTGATGCAAACCATCCTACTAACGATTAGTGACAAACATCATTATCTCCTCCTCCTCATCAAAAACTGAACCAGTTGACAGAAACATTTGGAAATTGGATAAAATGCTCAGCAGCATCATTTCTTTCTTTTATTTATGTTCTGAGTTCAAATTCTGCCGAGGTCGACTTTGCCTTTCATCCTTTCAGGGTAATTGAAGTAAGTACTAATTAAATGTTGGGGTGTGATCATATTCACTAACCCCTTATTGTAAAGCTGCCAAAATTTGAAACCATCATCTCATTATCAATTAAATTTGTAGAATGAATAGAGTTGAGTCCGTAATTTGAAGAAAAGAGTCTGGAAACAGGCTCTTTGTGGTAAAATCAGTAACTGGGTCATGCAACCAATGATATATCTATAGTTGAAGGTGGCGAGCTGGCAGAAACGTTAGCACACGGGGCGAAATGCTTAGCAGTATTTCGTCTGTCTTTACGTTCTGAGTTCAAATTCTGCCGAGGTCGACTTTGCCTTTCATTCTTTCGGGATCGATAAATTAAGTACCAGTTAAGTACCAAATCCCTTTGTCTGTCCTTGTTTGTCCCCTCTATGTTTAGCTCCTTGTGGGCAATAAAGAAATAAGAAATATTAGCACGCTGGACGAAATGCTTAGTGATATTTTGTCTGTCTTTATTTTCTGAGTTCAAATTCCATCAAAGTCGACTTTGCCTTTCATCCTTTCGGGGTCGATAAATTAAATACCAGTTGCGTACTGGGGCCGACCTAATGGACTGCCCCTTCCCACCATATTTCAGGCCTTGCGCCTATAGTAGAAAAGATTTTAATTAAGGTGGTGAGCTGACAGAAATGTTAGCACACCAGGTGAAATGGCTAGTGGTATTTCGTCTATCTTTACTTTCTGAGTTCAAATTCCGCCAAGGTTGATTTTGCTTTTATCCTTTCAGGGTTGATAAATTAAGTATCAGTTGCGTACTGAGGTCAATCTAATCCACTGGCCTCCTCCCTGAATATTTCAGGCCTTGTGCTTGGAGTAGAAAAGTTGAAATCCCAACGGTGGGTTTGGGATTTTTTAATGTCTCAAATAATGATAGAAATAAACTTTGTTGGGTGCAATCTGTACATACTTCTCAATGTATTGTTTTTTTTTGTATATTCAGTGTCTATAAATCATCGTCACCATTTAACATCTGTTTTGCATGCTAGTATGGGTTGAAAATTTTGACAGGAATTGGTAAGCTGGAAGATTGCACCAAACCCTACTGTCAATTCTGGTATTGTTTCTACAGCAGGATGCCTTTCCTAACACCAGCAACTTCACAGAGTGTATTAATAGTTACCTTTGGTTAAGATTTCCATCCATAAAATTTATTGAGTGTTAGCCTGTATTGTGTGGTCTTCAACTATTTGGAGACGATGTAACCACAAGGATGGATCTATGGCATCATCATTTGGCTGACTCCCTATATACCATAGGACTACAGGATTAGGATTTACCTACAGGCTACACAGCAACAACAACAACAACAACAGCAATAAACGCTTCATTGAACATATTATATGGTACTTCCTGTGTCCATATTAATCATATCATTTTGTGGCTATTAGTGAGTCTTTATATGCTGTATTGATTGCTACCTCTATACTCAATGCAGCATGTAGTGGCTGTTATTTATCTCCTTTCATTACATCAATCCAGTGACTGTTATCCCTATATTGATTACATCATATATTTACAGTTACATAGTAATCTAAAGTAATTTATTTAATACTGTCTATATAAAATTACATGGTTACTCTACTTGTACATTGATTAAACTACTTGTTATCTCTTAATACAGATACATATTACAACATTTCATGTTCCTTAACTGTACATGGCACTAATCATATCTATTGTGTTGACTATCATCCTGTTCTGAGCATCATAATCTCTTTCTAAATCCTTTATGGATTACATCCTTTCTCTCTCATCACTATATAATATAGTACTTCCTGTTATTTTTAACTTAAATATTTATTAAACAGGATCATTTACAATACATCTGAATTAATTGCTTAAGTTATTGTTAAATGCTTTATACTTTGATAATAAATACAAAGACAGTGATTAATCTCTTTACTTGTTTCAGTCATTTGACTGTGGCCATGCTGGAGCACTGCCTTTAGTCGAGTAAATCGACCCCCAGGACTTATTCTTTGTAAGCCTAGTACTTATTCTATCGGTCTCTTTTGGAAACTAAAAGAAGCTTGTTGTATGTGCGTGTATGTGTGTGTATGTGTGTGTGTGCGTGTGTGCACGTGTGTGTATATGTGTGTGTGTGTCTGTATTTGTTTTCCTCCACCGCTTGACAACCGGTGCTGATGTGCTTACACCTCTGAAACTTAGCAGTTTGGCAAACGAGAACAATAGAATTTGTATGAGGCTTTAAAAAATGTACTTTGGTTGATTCATTTGACTAATATTCTTCAAGGTGGTACCCCAGCATGACCACAGTCTAATGAGTGAAACAAGCAAAAGATAAAAGGTAATAGTTTTATTTGGCCATGTGGTAAGAGGCATGCTTCTCAAACAAGTGGTCCGAGGTTCAGTCCCAACATAAACACACCAACACCGGTTGTCAAGCGATGGTGGGGGGGACAAACACAGACACAGAAATACATACACACATACACATACATGTGTATATATATATACATATATATATATATATATATATATACACACACACACACACACACATAAATATATATGACGGGCTTATTTCAGTTTCCATCTACCAATTCCACTCCCAAGGCTTTGGTTGGCCCGAGGTTATTGTAGAAGACACTTGCCCAAGGTGCCATGCAGTGGGACTGAACCTGGAACCATATAGTTGGGAAGCAAGCT
>NC_068982.1:12313373-12313929 GCF_001194135.2 Octopus bimaculoides
CGAGCGTGGCCGTTTTCGTGCGGGTGACACGTAAAAGCACCCACTACACTCTCTGAGTGGTTGGCGTTAGGAAGGGCATCCAGCTGTAGAAACTCTGCCAAATTAGATTGGAGCCTGGTGTTGCCATCCGGTTTCACCAGTCCTCAGTCAAATCGTCCAACCCATGCTAGCATGGAAAGCGGACGTTAAACGATGATGATGATGATGATGATACAAGGTGCAGGAATGGTTGTGTGAGCTTGCTTACCAACCACATGGTTCCAGGTTTAGTTTCACTGCATGGCACCTTGGGCAAGTGTCTGTCACTATAGCCTGGCGGCCAGCCAAAATCTTGCGAGTTGATTTGGTAGATGGACACTGAAAGAAGCCTGTCGTATATATATATATATATATATATATATATATATATATATATATATGTGTGTGTGTGTGTGTGTGTGTGTGTGTGTGTGTGTATGTATGTGTGTGTATATGCTTGTTTGTCTGTGTTTGTCCCCCATACCCACAACATCACAACCAATGCTGGTGTATTTGTGTCCCCGTAACTTTGCTGTTT
>NC_068982.1:12314429-12316022 GCF_001194135.2 Octopus bimaculoides
ATTGTTGCTGTTATGCAAAAGTGTTGTAAGTCCAAAACGTTGCTTTTTCAGAAAACGAAAAAATAATTTCACCATTCCATAGCAAAACTGTTAAACTACACTTTAAAATTTTTTTATATCTTGGCATCTGAAGCAGCTAGAGATATGATAGTTTGACTAAAAGAACCAGCTATTGCAAGCCAAAATAAATATTGAGCAAAATGCATTTGGCCAAATTTGGACATACGACAGTTTAACATAATAACAATGATATATATATATATATATATATATATATATAAACATATATATATATCATATTCAACATACTCATTATTTAATGTACATGTTCTATGCTGTATATATATGTGTGTGTGAGTGTGCAAGTGTGTGTGTGTGTGTATGCATGTACATATAAGCATATGTGTGTATGTACATACATGTTTATGTATAGTGTATAACAGGGATTACAATCGAAGCTGTGTTCCCATGAAACAAATTTGGATATTCTCATCATCAATTGTATGTATACAAATGAAGATGTGGCTGTGTGGTAAGAAGCTTGCTTCCCAACCACATGGTTCCGGGTTCAGTCCCACTCTGTGGCATCTCAGGCAAGTGTCTTCTCCTATAGCCTTGAACTAACCAAAACCTTGTGAGTGGATTTGATAGATGGAAATTGAAAGAAGCCCGACACACACATATATATATATATATATATGTGTGTGTGTGTGTGTGTGTGTGTGTGTGTGTGTGTGTGTGTGCTTGTGTGTGTTAATTGCCTGTTTGTCCCCCTCCATCGCTTTGACAAAATGTGACTGAAAGAATAAGTAACAAACTTTTTAAAAAAATATCTGTGGGTCAATTTGTTCGACTAAATCCCTTCAAGCTGGTGCTCCAGCATGGCCACAATCAAATGACTGATAGAAGTCAAAGAATAGCCTAAATATTTTATTCTTAAGAAGAAAACTATACATTTGAAGTTGAAATTTCTGGTCAAGTATATTAGTCTCAGATTATATATATATACTTATATATATATCAACCCTTTAGCATTTAAACCAGCCAGAACATTCTGCTTGTTTTATGTTCAAACCAGCCAGATCTGGCCTCTTATACTTATCCTAAAATGTCATTCTAAAAATAAACAATTACATCATTGAAATCTTGAAGCTGTGTGATAATGCAACAGACCCTTCCATGCAAGAATTGGCCTCATTAGTTATCAGAGGCATAAACACGGACAGAGAGGAAGAAGTGGTCAAGAAGAAGCGAAATAAATTATCAGACACACAATAAAACTTCACTGCCACCGCTGCTGACATTTGACAAAATAGTCTAAATACCAAAAGGTTAAACAGAGACTGAAATGAAATTTATGATATTATTTTAAAATAAAAATAATTGCTTAAGCAGGCGCAGGGGTGGCCGTGTGGTAAGTGGCTTGCTTACCAACCACATGGTTCCAGGTTCAGTCCCACTGCGTGGCACCTTGGGCAAGTGTCTTCTGCTATAGCCTCGGGTTGACCAAAGCCTTGTGAGTGGATTTGGTAGACGGAAACTGAAAGAAGCCCGTTGTATATATACATACATATATATATATATATATATATA
>NC_068982.1:12316700-12318307 GCF_001194135.2 Octopus bimaculoides
AAATATATAAATATATAAATATAAATATATATATATAAAGGCGACTCGAGTTTCAGGGCTATTTCCCTTCGTCATGGCCGGTATGACAGACTTTAACAGACTTTATACATATATATATATATATGTATGTGTGTGTATATGTTTGTGTGTCTGTGTTTTTCCCCCCAACATCGCTTGACAACTGATGCTGGTGTGTTTACGTCCCTGTAACTTAGCGGTTTTGCAAAGGTGACTGATAGAATAAGTACTAGGCTTACGAAGAAGAAGTCCTAGGGTCGATTTGCTCAACTAAAGGTGGTGCTCCAGCATGGCCGCAGTCAAATGACTGAAACAAGTAAAAGAGTACTGTGAACTCCAGGTTTTGTTTTAATACATGTATATAACTTGGTAACAAAATATGCTTTCTTGAATACATCTAAGAAAATTGAAACATGTCTCTTACTTACATTATTTACATTATTTACATTTGACGGATATTCGTCCTCATCTTGTTTGTTGTTAACACATCGTTGTGTTAACAACAAACAAGATGAGGACGAATATCCGTCAAATGTAAATAATGTAAATAATGTAAATAATTCCTCATCTCTTAAATATAGAAATGTCTCTTACTGTCATCAGTCAGCTTCAAAGACCAGATCCATTCCAATCTGTATTGCTTATAATGTCCCGTTTTTATCAGCTGATTTTATTGAAGTTATCTCCCCTGTTCCTTTTCTATTTTTCTGTGAATTCTTTGTCCCTTGTTTGCTCGGGAAAATTCAGTTTAGTAAAGCTTTCCAGGTCATTCTATTACATGGTTGAGATGTTACCATATTTGCATTTAGTACGCAGAATGCTTCCCTGAAGTATTTCCTTCAAACCATATTATTTACAGAATCTATGTTTAATAGATAACAGGCTTATTATCAATCATTATTCATAGGAAACAGCTCCAACGAGAAATACATACTTGTGATCAGCTGATTCAAGTTAGAATAGCTATAGAACTGAAGAAGAAGAATCAAAGGTGCCTAAGCATGGAAATTTAGACGTGTATCTTATTTGGAAGAAAAGATAAGCCCTATTGATTTTTAAGATAAATATTCAAATGAAAATGACTTTGATCAACATCTTTCAATCAGATGCTATAAGATACCATTTCTGTGTCTTGTCCACAGTCATGATATCGGCAGCATAGAAACATTGACGAAAGGAATATAAATAACTAAATATCTTAAAAGGGAAACTAATTGTGAGATCGTTTAAATACATGGCTCTTAATTAATGATGATTTCATTTGAGGTGCTAGTCTGGGTGTCAGTTGCTATGATTTATTTTATGGCTAGAATCGTCATCATCATCACCATCATCGTCGTCGTCATCATCATCATTGTTGTCATCATCATCATTGTTGTCATCATCATCACCACCAACCACTATTGTTACTGCTGCTGTTGCTACCACTGTTTTGCAGATAACAAGTCACCACTACTGTCACCACCACCGCTGCCACCACCACCACCACCACCACCACCACCATTCACTGCTGTTGCTAGTACCACTGCTACAGCAGCCCCCACTATCATCATTGCTGTTGCCACCACCACCACCACCACCACCACCAT
>NC_068982.1:12318530-12322898 GCF_001194135.2 Octopus bimaculoides
CACCATTCACTGCTGTTGCTAGTACCACTGCTACAGCAGCCCCCACTATCATCATTGCTGTTGCCACCACCACCACCACCACCACCACCATTAGTAGCAGCAGTGTTTTAAGTTGTTTTACGATGCTAGCATAGACTGAATGAATCTTTTGGCTTTTATGCATCAGTCAGACAAAGTCAGTCTGTATCGATGAACTTTGGAATCCTCTCAGACAATTCATATTGATGCATCTGCAAGTCACTGAGTAAAAAAAAAACAAAAAAAAACTGAGGTAATAAGCAAACTAAGAATCTGCTGAAGTACTCAGAGTACAAGATAGCAATGTTAATGTGGTTGGTGTACTCAGCTGACCATCCACAACATATTGATTTAAAATTTTGGCACAAGGCCAGCAATTTCAGGGAAGCAGGTAAGTCAGTTACATCAACCCCAGTGTACTTCTTTTATCGACCCCAAAAGATTGAAAGGCAAAATCAACTTTGGCAGGATTTGAACTCAAAGCATGAAGACAGATGAAATGCTGCTAGCTATTTTTGCCCATTGTACCAATGATTCTGCCATCTTGCTGCCTTATACAACCCACAAGATATTGCCCTTTATCTTAGTTTTCATCATTTCATCTGTGAAGATCAGCCTTTTAATATTTAACCTCACTAAGGTGACGAGCTCGCAGAAACGTTAGCATGCTGGGCGAAATGCTTAGTGGCATTTCATCTGCCACTACGTTCTGAGTTCAAATTTCGCCAAGGTCGACTTTGCCTTTCATCCTTTCGGGGTTGATAAATTAAGTACCAGTTACGCACTGGGTTCGATGTAATCGACTTAATCCCTTTGTCTGTCCTTGTTTGTCCCCTCTATGTTTAGCCCCTTGTGGGCAATAAAGAAATAAGAAATGTTAGCACGCCGGGCGAAATGCTTAGCGGTATTTCGTCTGTCTTTACATTCTGAGTTCAAATTCCGCTGAGGTCGACTTTGCCTGTCATCCTTCCGGGGTTGATAAACTAAGTACCAGTTGCATACTGGGGATGATCTAATCGACTGTACCCCTCCCCCGAAATTTTGGGCCTTGTGCCAAGAGTAGAAAAGAATAATTAATCTCACTAAGGAGATGAGCTTCTAGAATCATTAAACACGCTGGACATAATTGTATAATTTTTTTAAAAGATTTTTCAGATCCTCCATGATTAATGGGAAGAAAGGAAAGATGGAGTTATTCTCAGGCCAAACCCAAACCTGAATAATTTCAACAGATTGATTCCTGCTAAAGATACCCAAAGGCCAGGTAGTGGTATTAAAATAGAGGGTGGATTAAGGTTCCGTCTTTATGTTCTGAGTTCAAATTCTGCTGAAGTTGATTTTTACCTTTCATCCTTCAGGGGTTGATAACATAAGCACAAGTTTAGCATTGGGATCAATGTAACTGACTTACCCGCTCCCCCAAAATAGCTGGCCGTGTGCCAAAATTTGAAATCAATATTTGACATGTTTACTTCTTCTTCCATTTCTTATGTGACATGTATCCTTCATTCACAACACACAACACCTTTTCACCAAGCACTCATCATCCATTCACATAATATGTCTTACAAGCATTGCAATCTCATCTGCATTCATTGGCTCATATTGGTAATTCTCATCTGTCCTTTCTTTCCTTCAGCTCACTGTCTTGTAAGAAAGCATTATACATGTAATGGAATATGCCAGCCTCTTTTTTACTCCAGAAACCACAGATGTTTCACATTCAATGTCTCACTTCTAGACAGAATCACATTGCTTACACATAATTCATACACAGAGAGAAAACTCTTGTTGCCAATGAATGCAAACAATTCTCTAACCTTTTTCCTCTCTATCCTTATTTTAGTTACGATGCCTTTTCTATAATGACCCTCACTTCACTTAGGACGCAAAAATTATTATCGCATCTAGTGAACCATCAAAACAGTTTATTAATTTGTCATCAAGGGAAATCGCCCTGCTAATTACTTTTTCGCATATTTATTGCATTTGAAGACATTGTTCTCTTGCACCCTGTCTGAGATTCTATTGCTCACTCATTTTATGCAGAATTAAGTTTCTGAACAACGCCCTGCCATTTCCCAGATGGTATTTGGAGTTTGAACTTGCTTTTATAGACTAATTTTCCATATGTAGAACATTTCTGCAACTCTTCAACAGATTCTGCTACATGATTAAGTTCTCAACACATAAGAGTCATTTTCCTAAGATGCCATGACTTTTACAATTCTGGTCATCATTCTCAATACTATCCATACCTTACATTCAACAAATATCTCATTTACTCCTTCCTGATTTTTTCTATTTTCACTTCCATTTGGAGCAGTACCATTTTTGTTTTTTGAATGAACCGAGCAAAATCTCTCCAAACTGACAACAAAATATTTAATTATTAGCAATGGAAGATTACCAAAAGCTAATCTTTATCTCCAACTTAACAGGGATATCCTGTTAGAACAACAAATACTGCATTATTAGCTTTGAGAAATCCTCCTTTTTAAGTGCTTGGTGCACAAAAGCACACACATCTCCAATGACATCTTAATTCAAACAAACACACTAATTCCTGATTCAAAATATTCCACCTCTTGATGCAGACCATTAATAAACCTCCCGATTAGCAACCCTTCATGTTTACTTCCTGCTTAGTCCCTTCATATCAGCTGCTTCTGATCCACTCTCTTCCACTCATACAAAGTTGCTGTTTGGCTCTATTATCCCTAATCATTGAACAATTCAACTCTTTATCTCTGGTCTCTATCTATAATTCTCATCCTTGACCTGCATTAAGTTGGTAGTAAAAGCTATCAACTGTTTTTAGGGAGCAACTTGGACATTTGAGACAATCTATCTCCTGAGTACTCTTGATATTTATTGCCTGAGTGCACCTGCTGTGTATAAAATCTACCTCCTTTGAGCATATACGTTTATAGGTGCAGGCATGGCTCAAGATATGGGTCTGGCTGTTTGATAAAATGATTGTGTTTGTGTCTATATATATGTGTGTGTATGTGAGTAGTATCAGTTGGTTACTTTTTTTTTTTTATTAAAGAGAGCCTGATACTCTAATCAAAAGAAATCATTATTTACTAAATAATTACACCTTCCAAAGTTCAATGAAATACAATTTTTGTTTGTTTAGAAATTTAATAAATATTTTGTTAATCTTTATATCCACCTTAATGCGGATGCCTTGTTATAACACTAAACACTGCATTATAAACCTTGAGAGATCCCCTTTTATAGGCACTTGGTGCATAAAAGCACACACATAAATCATCATTCTTGTCTGCTGCGATCTATGTGTGTGCTTTTGTGCACCAAGCACTTAAAAAAGAGGATTTCTCCAGGCTAATAATGCAATATTTGTTGTTCTAACAAGATATCCATGCTAAGTTGGATATAAAGATTAGCTTTTGGTAATCTTCCATTGCTAATAATTAAATATTTTGTTGTCAGTTTGGAGAGATTTTGCTCAGTTCAGTCAAAAGAAAAAAAAAACCCCTCCAAAATACACATAACACAAAGAGAACTCAAGTTCATTTACCTGATTAACAAATATTTAATTGATCAGCAAGCTCATAGAAAATAACTAATTAAATAAACATGAAACTTCTAGATCCTGCAACTGTATGATGTGGGATTTGATCCTCCTCCACAGAATCTTGGAGAAGTATCATCTGGCATTGTGATGGGTAGATCAAAGGTGTATGATCCCATTGGCATCTTTGTTCTTTTAGTGAGAACCTTAATCCACCCTCAACTTTAATACCACTACCTGGCCCTTGGGTATCTTTAGCAGGAATCAATCTGTTGAAATTATTCAGGTTTGGGTTTGGTCTGAGAATAACTCCATCCTTCCTTTCTTTCCATTAATCATGGAGGATCTGAAAAAAATCTTTGAAAAAATTATACAAAAACCAAAAAGCAAGGAAAATATCATTATTCAAATAGCAAATTGTAAACCACTCGATTATCCTCTCAAACATAGAAATTTGCTTTTGTATCAACACTGTCAGACTTATAGAAATACACTTGTATTATGTACATATTTTGACTGTATCTAAATTAATTTATAGAGAAAATTTTTGGAAAAAATGTAAATTTATTTTATTTTATGTATTACCATGTAATCTTTTAAAAGGTAAAGAACTTTTAGACTTTCAGTGAAATTCTTTTAGATTGTATTCCACTTGATTAAAATTAGCATTTCGTAACCATTGAAGCCCAAGGATATTTTCAGTGCATTGACATAATTCTAATTTGCTTATTTTTGAAAAAAACATCTGTTGAAGTTTTACTGTTAATTACAGTAATGTTAGCATTTCTTTTTTTTTTTTTTTTTTTTTT
>NC_068982.1:12323725-12330835 GCF_001194135.2 Octopus bimaculoides
ACTTCCTTGACTTTACAAACAAATGCATGAAATTTTGATACAATATAAAGGACATAATGGAAATTAATATGCACAGGTCAAATTTTGCAACACCTCTACATCACATATGAAAAATGACCTTGCTTAAATGGCAGCCATTTTCGGCTTCATTGCACCTGTGTTCTATCCAAGACTTGCACCATAACACCCCCAAGAGTTTCAGACCCCACTTCTCTGATTTCTCTATTGATGTTATCCTTCAGTTGCATGTGGGCTCCAGTTTGTTGATATAAACTCTGTCTTTCAGGTATCCATGATTGAGACCTTTTTGTGCCCGGCCATTCAAAGTAGACCCCACACATGGTCCCAGCAAGATTGGACAACTGCTCATACTGCAAGAGAAACAATGCAGTTGCTACGGCAGTGCTTTGGAGAGAGAATAATCTCCCACTATGGCAATGTCAACTGGCCTTCACGTTCCCCAGACTTGACTAGCCTGGATTTTTACTCGTGGGGATACATGAAAGAGAGGGTTTACATCAACAAACCAGAGACCCTGGTGCAACTGAAGGAGAACATCAATAGAAGTAGGGCCTGAAACTCATGAGAGTGTTATGGTGTAAGTATCATGAAAAGCCTGGCTGGAGGCCCAACCTTCTGAGTTTTTATACAGGGCTTAGAAAAACTGAAGGACCACTGCAATAAGTGTGTGAATCTGAGAGGGGTATATGTTGAATAGAATCATAATTACCTGGTCCTCTTGTATTTTCTTTTACCTAAAGCAAAGAACTTTTCAACAATACCCCCTCGTAGATATACATATATATTTATATATGTATATACTGTTGTGTCTGGGGAGAGTCATTCTCTTTTAGCAACACACTCATTTCCACTTATTTCTTTCTTATTTTTCTAAAATTTTCATTGAGTCTTGCAACCTTTTCAATAGTTTTCACTTAAAACTTTTGAAAAGGTTGCAAGACGCAATGGAAATTTTAGAAAAGGGATTAAGTCGATTACGTCGACCCCAGTGTTTCATTGGTACTTAAATTATCGACCCTGAAAGGTTGAAAGACAAAGTCAACCTCAGTGTAATTTGAAGACAGACGAAATAATGCTAAGCATTTTGCCCGGCATGCTAATGATTCAGCCAGCTCGCCACTTTCTTAATAATAATAATAATAATAATAATAATAATAATAATAATGATAATAATGATAATGATAACAATAATAATAATAATAATAATAATAATAATAATAATAATAATAATAATAATAGTAATAATAATAATAAAAAACTTTCAAAATACAAAGACCTGGAAATAGAGATAACTCGAATGTGGAATCTAAAAACAGAAACAATTCCTATCATAGTAGGTGCCTTAGGTATAATAAAAAAATATTCAGACAAATACATAACAAAAATACCTGGACTTACAAATATATATAACATACAGAAAATTGCACTACTGGGTACTGCACACATTCTACGCAAAACACTTTCAATACAGTAAACATAAGAGCACCACAGCAAACCACAGCACATACCCAAGGCGCACAGAGCTGCGCTCAGTAGTGAAGTGAAAGCACATTATAAAAATAAAACTACTGAACAATAATAATAATAATAATCCTTTCTACTAGAAGCACAAGGCCTCAAATCTGGGAGAAGGGATTAAGTTGATTACGTCGACCCCAGTGTTTCACTGGTACTTAATTTATCGACCCCGAAAGGTTGAAGGGCAGAATCAACCTCGGCAGAATTTGAACCCAGAACGTGAAGACAGACGAAATAATGCTAAGCATTTTGCCTGGCATGCTAACGATTCTGCCAGCCTGCTGCTTTGATGATGGCAACAACAGATGATAATGATGATGATGATGATGATGATGGTGATGGTGGTGGTGGTGGTGGTGGTGAGTAGTAATCTCAACTACTTCAATCAATTCTATTTGAGTAGAAATATGATAAAAGTGATAGACAATCAAACAAAGAGTTTTGATTGATATCTCTAGCTGCTGCCATTTCCATGTTTGTTAGAATTGTTCTCTTAGGATTTAGAACTTGCAGAATATTGGCCCTCGTTTAAAAATATATAAAAACAAAACATTGTAGAGTCTAATTGTCTTGCCCATGGGTAGCCTTGATTAATTATACCTTTAATCAAAATCATTCTACCCAGGACCACCTAATCTGTTTACACATCCAAAACTAATTGGTCCAATGTGTCCTTCTTGTTTTAAGGTGGTGAGATGTGATTCGATACAGATTTACTATTTCTAGCAGGTCAAATAACATGTATAGTCAGGTAGTGAAAGCCTGTATATGGTTGCTCAGCCCACTAGAAATAGCATCCATTTCTTGTTCAAATCACACATCAACATCTTTTTAAATTGAGAGACATATTGAACAATATAGTTCCATAGTACTGCCAGATTGGCCCTCATGCTGGTGGCGTGTAAAAAGCACCCACTACACTCTCGGAGTGGTTGGCGTTAGGAAGGGCATCCAGCTGTAGAAACTCTGCCAGATCAGATTGGAGTCTGGTGTAGCTATCCAGTTCGCCAGTCCCCAGGCAAATCGTCCAACCCATGCAAGCATAGAAAGCAGATGTTAAACGATGATGATGATGATGGAGAGACAAGATGGCCACAACTGGAAAGCTTTTCATCATAGGTTGTTTCACTCTGGGATAATCTGGAGCGAAGCTACTAATATACCAATAGCAACAATCTCTAAAAAGTTATTTGCAGAGCATTTAGCTATTACATCCAGCACATCAACCAGTTACTTTTAAAATGACTGTGAAGACATAGCTTGCCTAATATTTATATATAGAGCGAGAGAAGTCGATATCATATATGCACATATGAATACACACACACATTCTTACTGGCATATATTTATGTATATATATATATATATATATATGTATGTGTGATATCTTTTGCCAGAGTATATTTGCAAAGGATATGAATATCAGTAAGAAACTAGAAAACTGACAATCTCTTAGCTTGAGATGTGTAAAAAATGGGGGAACCATAATACTACATACTCATGCTACATGCTGGACTTAGAAATACCAGCCAGTTTTTCCTCATATATCAAAATTCATGGATTACTATATACAAAGATATTAACTTTCACTGCAAATGTAAATTAAATAAATTTGTTAGACATACAAGATAACTGTAAATGGCTGTTATGTTTATAAAATCTCACTATGAACAGGAAAAAGTGACTAACTGGAAGTCAGCATTTCAATTATTCTTATAGTTTCACCAGCAATTGATATGCTACATTTTACTGCTACCACAAAACTGTATTTATAGGGATTGTTTAGGATATTGCCCCTTATTTAAAAATCTATAAAAACAAAGCACTTTTGTATATTTGACACATTTTCAACTGTTATTTCTGTTATGTGAATTACTAACATGCCAGCAGTGATTATTTTTCATTCTATAGTATACTATGAGGTATACCCAAAGTATTTACTCATCACTGCATTCATAAATTAAACAAGTTTACTAGATGTTTACATTAGACGTACATGTCCGTTACGTTTATACAATCTTGCCATGGACAGTAAAAGAGGAACCAAATAGCTACTACTATTTCAGCCTGTTCCTATAGTTTCATTACTAATTGATTACTCTCCATTTTACTAATACTATGAAACTGTATTTAACCCTTTTGATACCAACCTGTCTGAAACCACCTCTGGCTCTGTGGTACAAATGTCTTGTTTCCAAAAATTCTGAATTAAAATCTTCCACTAAATCTTAGTCACAATTTATGTTCTCAACACTAGCTTAATGATAACTAAGTTATTTTACTAAATTCTTTGTTATATTTGAAATTAATTGAAAGAAAGACAGAGCATCTCAACAGAAATATGGTAACAAAAGGGTTAAATGAGTAGGTGGTGATTGGCAGAGTTGTTAGAACACTGGATAAAATGACTTGCAGTTATTAAGTACAACCTTGTATGTTTGGAGCTCAATTCTCATTGAGATCGACTTTGCCTTTTGTCCTTTCAAAACCAATAAAATAAAGTAACATTAATTTTAAACAACTATATTTCTTCAAAATATGTGGTTTTGCTCCCACGCTAGAAATCCTTTAAATAATTCTGTCGACTTCCCATTCCACTCATGGTATATGAAAATGCAATATTTCGTTGATTCTCACTATTATAATTATTAACACTGATTCATTTGTTCAATCCCTGAATGACAGCATCCCTCTAATAATAATACAGATGGATGGATTCAATTCCCAGAAATTTCTAGTAAAAGCAATAATAGTTTTCTTAACAATTATTCGATGATACTTCAATATCACAATAGCAATACTGTCTTTCTCAAGTGACTTTCTTGAATTCTTTGTCTCTAAAGTCTTTATAATCTCTTTATCACCCAGAGCAGTCTCTGTAGCTTTCTTAATCTATATTTGTGATAATTTCTGATTGAATGTTTCATTCACTATCAGCGATCTGTTAAGAAGTATATCAAAATACTCTATCCTTGATAAGTAATCTCTTTAGAACCTGAAATGCTTCTAAAATAATTACATGATTCCACAGGCATAAATGCTATTGATAAATTTCATATCTTATTAAGGAGATACACTTCTTATTAAGTATCAAGAATTTCTAATATTGCTAATTGCACAAATGTATCTGATTCAATAGTCCCTCATTTATCTTAAAGATCACGTAATCCTCTGTAAAACAATGATATGACAAGTATTAGATGTAAGCATAGTCTTTAAGACATTTCTTAAAAGTTAAAATTTCTACAAAGATTCTAGTAATTAAAGAAGTCTGTACATTGAGGTTTTCATTCAAATGATGTGCTATCTTGACAATACTTATCACACCAGCCTCCTCTGTCACCCTTTCCATTTTTTAATTTTCTTATTTGTCAGTTATTTTTCATAGTTTACACATAGCTTACACTGCAGGACATTTCACTCATCTGCTATCGACTGACAATCACTACAATTTCAGCATTCTTCGACAGCCTCACTCTCTTCCTTTCTCTCTCTCTCTCTCCTCATTTCTCTCACAAGCAGTGTCAAGCAACATCGATGCTATCAGTGAATGTCCAGGTTATTTTGGCACAGACTGTAGTATCCTTTCTTCCTCTCTTATCCATTCATCCATCGCATCAAACTGGGGGCAAGTAATAATCATTCCAACTATGCAGAAACAATTTTGTTTTACTACTTGCTAAGGATTTGTTCTTTGCTCTTTCCTCTCGCATGCCATATATATTTAATGGAGCTTACTCAAAGCTTAACGTCAATATGCTACATTTGGAACACATAAATATGTCATTCACATTCAAAATGCTTCTTTCCCAGTTTTCTCGAGTACCTATCCTTCTCTCTTATTTTCATATTCAAATTTTCTTTGATTCTAATGGGAATTTAATTCAAAAATTCGGTACTTTAAGGGAAATAAAAAATCAAGGAAAATATTTTCTTCCCTTCTCATTTTACTCCAGTAATACTCATACATAAGGAGGTCAATGATTGGCATGAAAATGCATCGTAGTAGCCTTAAATGAATTATGTTTTGGCTTCTTTCACTGCAGAATATAACTATAGCTATTCTGGTTGCCTTTGCAATGACATTTCGAAATGTCAATATCTATTATTACTCTGGTGTTAAAATCTAGGAGAATTATTTGGTCATCAATTATACAATAATATTATACTTCTTTATATCCTAATCTATGACAAATTTATCACATACTCCCTCATGTTGCATACATACTCTCTTCAAATACAACCAGCATCAGTATTTGTACCTGATATACATACACACACACACACACACACACACACACACACACACATATATATATATATATATATATATATATATATATATATAAATATGTGTGTGTGTGTATCTTGGTTTACATGAATAACTAAAGACATTTGTACAGTTAAGCAGAAATTACAAATTGTCTGTTGCTCTTTCTCCCCTTCTCTCCCCTCTCTCTCTTCCTTTGTCTCTCTTTCTGTAATTGTGTAATGTATGTGTATGTATATATATATACATATATATGTAAATATATATGTGTGTGTACACACACACACACACACACACACACACACACACACACATAGGTATTTATACATATGTGTGTATTCATAAAGACACACATCATCATCATGATCATGATCATTGTTTAACATCCGCTTTCCATGCTGGCATGGGTTGGACAGTTTGACTGAAAACTGGTAAGCCGGGGGGCTACACCAGGCTCCAATCTGATTTGGCAAGGTTTCTACAGCTGGATGCCCTTCCTAACACCAACCACTCAAAGAGTGTAGTGGGTGATTTTTATGTGAGGCCGGCACAGGTGCCAATGACCTGACACCAGCATCGGCCATGACAACGGTCTCACTTGACTTAACAGGTCTACACAAGCATGGTATATCACCAAAGGTCTTGGTCACTTGTCACTGCCTCCATGAGGCCCAATGCTCAAAGAGTGCTTTCTATATGCCATCAGCATGAGTGCCAGTCAGATGGCACTGGCATTGACCACACCTATGATTTCACTTGGTTCAACAGGTCTTCACAAGCACAGCATACCGCTGGTTTGCTACCCTGGCTTGACATGGCTTGGCAGGAGGGTGCAATCCTTGATACACTTAACCAGGCGTAGTTATGTCAACTGCATCGACCCCAGTGCTGAACTAGTAGCGATGATAAACAAATTGAAATAGCTTACAATATAAACTCTTACTCTTTCACTTGTTTCAGTCATTTGACTGTGGCCATGCTGGAGCACTGCCTTTAGTCGAGCAAATCAACCCCAGGACTTATTCTTTGTAAGCCTAGTATTTATTCTATCGGTCTCTTTTACCAAACCGCTAAGTTACGGGGACATAAATACACCAGCATCGGTTGTCAAGCGATGTTGGGGTGGGGGGATAAACACACACACACATACATATATATATATATATATACGACAGGCTTCTTTCAGTTTCCGTCTACCAAATCCACTCACAAGGTTTTGGTCGGCCCGAGGCTATAGTAGAAGACACTTGCCCAAGGTGCTACGCAGTGGGACTGAACCCGGAACCATGTGGTTCGTAATC
>NC_068982.1:12330845-12332323 GCF_001194135.2 Octopus bimaculoides
CCCCAGGACTTATTCTTTGTAAGCCTAGTATTTATTCTATCGGTCTCTTTTACCAAACCGCTAAGTTACGGGGACATAAATACACCAGCATCGGTTGTCAAGCGATGTTGGGGTGGGGGGATAAACACACACACACATACATATATATATATATATATACGACAGGCTTCTTTCAGTTTCCGTCTACCAAATCCACTCACAAGGTTTTGGTCGGCCCGAGGCTATAGTAGAAGACACTTGCCCAAGGTGCTACGCAGTGGGACTGAACCCGGAACCATGTGGTTCGTAATCAAGCTACTTACCACACACCCACTCCTATGTCTGTGAAAGAAATTCTGAAAGTTAGAGTTAAAAAGACTGACAGATATTAACAACATATTCTCTATTTTCTAATAATTTCTGATAATTATTTTCTGATAATTTCTAATATTTTCTCACAAATTTCTGATAATATGATAACGATGTACTGGCAATATTGAATTCATGTAATATTTGTGACTTATTTTTTATATTAATTTATATTGTATTTGGTGTTGTTAATTATAGATTTTCAATGGAATATTCACTTATTCAATACATTGCTGATGTGAAGAGATGTGATTTAGTGGTTAGGATATTCAGCTCATGATTGTAAGGTTGCAGGTTCAATTCCTAGTCCCCCCACTGTATCTTTGAGTAAGACTCTTATTTCTCTTAGCTTCACTCCACTCGGTTGGCAAAAATAAATCATACCTGTTATTCAAAATAACCAGCCTCACCCCATTTCTGTGTCACTCTAAATCTCCAAAAGAACTTCAGGAGTACTCAGCCACTTGCACATTAATTCCAAAAGCAGGTTGTTTCGTTTATTGGATCAGCTGGAACTCTTATCTTCATAACCAACGGAGTGCCAGATTTGTAGTGAAGACACATGGCTTAGTGGTTAAGGTATTCAGCCCATGATTCTTAGGTCATGAGTTTGATTCCTGGTGGTGCATTGTATCCTTAAGCAAGACATTTTATTTCATGCTATTCCAGTTCATTCAGTTGGTAAAAATGAGTTGTACCTGTATTTCAAAGGCCCAGCCTTGTCACATTCTGAAGAAAAATGCCCCTGTTATTTGAATACTATACAAAGGAGGAATTTCAGCCATGTTTCGTGGTCTGCTACCACAACAGCTCCTTTATAGGATCCAGTTAGCTCAAGACATCATCAGGAGGAACCACGTCCGGTTTCGGCCCCTACTCCTCTACCGTTTTGACGTGGCGGGGCCCCTCCTTTCGGAGGTGTCTTCAGCTCTGGTGTTGGGTGTATGTCTTCTTTCTTCTATTCCCTGGCCTCTTCGATGCAGCATCAACGAGTGTCAGCGTTTACCAAAATTTAATTTTTCAATAATTTTTCAAAAATTTATTATTCATATTTACTGTTGAAAAGATCACAAGGATCGAAACCGGTTCTGTAATGTTCTTTATAAAAGTATTTTAGCATTTTCTACTTT
>NC_068982.1:12338150-12340645 GCF_001194135.2 Octopus bimaculoides
AGAAAGTCTTCTTATAAGAGGAGAGAAAACAACTTGTTTATTTCAGGGGTGGGTGTGAAAGGATTGGGCATTAACAGAAAAACAAATCATCTGTTTAGTAACCTTAAGAAGAGGATCAAGAGACAAATGTTTCATAAAATAAAAACCATGAAAGTATTTGTAAAACAGAGACAAGGAAGCTATGGTCTAGTGACAGGACAGGGTTGAAGTTTGACCCTTTAGCGTTTAAACCAGCCGTGTCCAGCCCAAATATTCTCTTTGTTTTATTGTTGAACAAGCCAGATCTGGCTTCTCACACCTATCCTACAATATCATTCAAGAAATAAGTGATTACATCATCAAAATCTCGAAGCTACAAGACAATTCATGATTAATTTAAAAACAATGTGAATGAATAATTCAAACATCAGGCAGGAAAATCTGAATACTAAGGGGTTAATTTTCAAAGCAAGTCTAACATGGTTAAAAATAATTTTTTTAACACAACCAAAGAGAGGAAGCAACAGAGGTTCAAGCCCACGTGTAATAACAGAATTCATTATGGACTTCAACCTAAAGCCAATGTTCATGCTAAAAATTGACTACTTCACTATTTTCAGTCTGGAAATGGTTGTGATGATCATGGCCACTTCCCTCCAACTGTGATTAAACAACAAAAAATAAATAAAGAAAAATATTTTAAAAAGGCATGGCTGTGTGGTAAGAAGCTTGCTGCCCAATCACATGGTCACAGGTTCAGTCCCACTGAATGGCACCTTGGACAAATGTCTTCTACTATGGCCTTGGGCTGACTAAAGCCTTGAGTGGGTTTGGTAGACAGAATGTGAAAGAAACCCCGTAACTATGTGTGGATCGTTGGTGATTTTTTTCCTCCGTCTTCCTTTTGTTTTGGACTTTCCTCTGTCTCCTGTTTCTGAAGGAGATTTTGCTTGAAATATAAAACACCCTTTCTTTCCTTCCCTGAGCATCTTGTTAATATTTTGCGTGTGCCACATTCTTGCGTTGTTGTTTTTTCTTGTCTTTTTCTCCAGTTTTTTCATTAATTATATATATTTATATATATGTATACACGCACACACATGTATATATGTGTGTGTGCATGTGTGTATATGAGTGTGTGTCATTGTCCCTCACTACCTCTTGACAACCAATATCAGTGAGTTTATGTCCCCCATTACTTAGCAGTCGGACAAAAGTGACCGACAGAATATATACCAGGCTTAAAAGAAATGAAGTACAAAAATCGATTCATTCGACTAAGAATTATTCAAGGCAGTGCTCCAGCATGACCACAGTCTAATAACTGAAACAAGTAAAAGAATAAAAAGGCTATAGTATCTAATTTCCTTGTATTGGGTTGTCCTTCATGCCAGCCATATCTATTGATGCTTTCTGTAGACACATATAGACATGTGAAGACATTATTTATGAATTTCCAATAGACAACTCACAGAAACTTGGCTTCAGACTTCATCTAGCTATTGTTTGCTAAATGGCATTAATAAAAATAGTAATGTATATTGTTAATGAATATTTAGATTTTCATTTTTTCATTCACATTTGATTAAAAAAAAAAAAGAAAATTCAAAATATATAGTGGCTGCCTAATGATAGATGTTTTAAGTGGTAATTCATAATTGTTGTTAGTCTATTGTATGATGATTGTTAATGGTTCATATTGTGAATATATTTTTATCTTGTAGGAAGCCAGACTTCTCACACTCACATGAAACAAACAGACATAAAGAGATAGATTTTACTGGTTTCAGTCATTAGACTGCAGTTATGTTGACTTCCAGGGTTTAGCTGATAATATTGATTTCAGATTTTGGCACAAGGTCAGTTAGTTTGGAGTAGGGTGGGTAGCTACTCACTTATATTGACCCCAGTACACAACTGGTACTTATTCTATTGACCCTGGTGGAATTTGAACTCAGAACATAAAGACGGACAAAATGCTGCTAAGGATTTTGCTCAGTATGCAAAAATTCTGCCAGCTCGCCACCTTAAGGTTTAGCTAGTAATATTGATACAAATACTCATTTCTAAGCTTGATTCTAATGTTTTTGTCTCTATTTGTTGAACCACTAAGTTTTGGCTCATTAGTTGTAGAATGGTGTAAACATAAATGCAGTTCCATGTATACACATACACACAAATACACATGCATACAGATGTGCACCTAATTTTACTCATAGATCATCTGTCAAAGACTGCAGTAGGGGATGCATGACCAAATTGCCATGCAAGGGGTATCTGAAATTGAACCTGAAACCACATTTGTTAAGTAAACATCTTAACCGCTCAATCAATCATGCTTGCACCTATTATAAATTGAAAAATAGAGAAGCTGACAGACAGACGCACATAAACACACATACGCACACACACACATATGCATATATATGTGCATATATATATATATATGTGCATATATATATATATATATATATAGATATATATATACATACATACATACATACATACATATATAT
>NC_068982.1:12340759-12344470 GCF_001194135.2 Octopus bimaculoides
ATATATATTTATATACATGCATATATATACATATAAATACATACATACATACATATATATATACATATATTACATATGTATACATACATATATATATATATATATATATATATAGATAGATAGATAGATAGATAGATAGATAGATAGATAGATAGATAGATAGATAGATAGATAGATAGATAGATAGATAGATATTTTTCTTCTCTAGGCACAAGGCTGGAAATTGTGGGAGAGGGGGACCAATCAATTAGATTGACCCCAGTATGCAACTGGTACTTAATTTATCAACACTGGAAGGATGAAAGGCAAAGTTGACCTTGGCAGTATTTGAACTCAGAACATAAAGACAGATAAAATACCACTAAGATTTTGCCTGGGATGCTAATGTTTCGGCCAGCTTGCTGCCTTAGATAAACAGATAGATAGGTAGGTTGGTAGATAGATAAATAGATAGATAGTAGGTAGGTTGGTAGATAGATAGATAGATAGATAGATAGATAGATAGACTGTTAGGCAGACAGATAGATAGATGAATAAATAGATCGATAGATAGATAGATAAATTTGTAGTATTGGATGAGAAAGGGACATGTTAAATTAAATGCATTACAATGTTTAGTTTTGTTCACCAAGGTTCTGAATTCAAATCCTGCCTGGTTAAACTTTGTCTTTCATCTCTCCAGGTTCGATAAAGTAAGCATAAACATCAGCAATACATTAGAGTTGATTCCAGTCAATAGTCTTCTCTCTTCCCCCTTTACCCACTCTCCCTTTCTCTCTTTCACAAAAATTGGCCTCCTGCCTGAATAAGAAATCAATATTATATTACAGAGAGAAATATATAGAATATAATTAGATTGCTCGTCTTAGTATTTTAACGGAGATTCATAGTTACTTATATAGGCTGTACAAATGGAAAACTAATCTTATACTGCTCATTCTTAGGTACAGGCTGATTATGAATATTTCTATATCCATACACACCCAGCATAAATTTCTTGCTTTTTTTTTTTTTTTAATTACTATTGTATATAATGTTAACTAAATATACATATAGAAATGTATAAAATCAAAGGCTTTTTGGTTTAGATGTGGATAAGATAAATTTTTATTAATAATATTGCTGAGACCTGAGTGTAAAATAGAATGCGAATGAAAGAAGAATATAAAAATGACTCATGTGACATTTGTTAGCATGAAAATAATAATAACAACAATAATAATAACGATAATAATAATAATAATAATAATAATAATAATAATAATAATAATGATGATGATGATGATGATGTTGATTATGATGATCTAAAGAACAATGCTGACATCAACAAATAAGATGGTGATGGTGATGAATATGATGATGATGATGATTGTGACGATGATGATGACTGCGGTGGTGATGGTGGTGATGATGATGGGGATAGAGATTGTTGATAGTAATTGCAGCAATAAATACAAAAGGAATGTTTAGGAAGAGGAAACGTATAAGGAGAAGAAAGACATTCACTGATGCTTAATCATAGCCAATGTTAGTCTAGTCCAATAATACTTATTCTCTATTTTTGTTGTTATGGTCTTATTATTATTATTATTATTATTATTATTATTATTATTATTATTATTATTATTATTATTATTATTATTATCATTGTTGTTTTGTTTTTGTCTTTTGATTTTTGTTTTATTTATCTATTTATTTATTTATTTATCTATTTATTTATTTATTTATTTATTTATATATTTATTTTGCAAATATTTTCTCAGAATCTTAGTTACTAGGTGTATATCATGAAATAACTTTCATTTGTATTTGAGGTTTATTGTGATAGGAACTAGAGGTAGGCAGGCAGGCAGGCATCTTTCATCTCCATTCTTACACATATACATACATATACACACACACATACATACATACATACATACATACATACACACACACACACACACACACATATATATATATACACACACACACACATACATTATACATATATGTATATTTATATATGCATACATATATATGTATATTTATATATACATATGTATGCATATTTTATATGCATATATATTATATATCATATATATACACACACACGCGCACACACATATATATATCATGTATATACATATGTGTACATATATATTATATATATATATATATATATATATATATGTACACACACACTACACATATATATTTTACATGCATATATATATACATATATATATACACCCCCACACACATATATATAATGTGTATATATATATATATATATATATATATATATATATTAGATGTTAACAAGGAAGTTTTTATATAGTTGATTAAAATCTGCTAGAAATAGCAGCCTATTTGTCAGCAAATCACACTTTACCTACTTAAAAATAAATAAATGAATGAATAAATAAAACAGGGGAAGGGAGAAAGCGACATTGAGTAATATAGTTTTAGATACACTATGCTTAACAAAAAAAAAAAAAATTGTGAGGAAAGTCAAGGCTGGAATGCTTTTGATCATGCAGTTACTGGTCTGCTGGACCAAGCCTGACTTGGGGCTAAATAATAACAGCAACAACATCAACAACTAGATGTCAATGTGTATAGCAGTAACACATGTCTCTTCAGACTATTACTATACTGCTTATTTCCTTCCTATATGCCCCACTTCACAGTACAATGTATCATTCTCAGTGTGTTGCATAAAGCAATTGCTGCCATTTAAATGGAGATGAGCAGATAAATAAACATTTGAACAACTATTATATAGCAGAACGTGTTTTCATAAATATGTTCTATTTACTGATTGCTTAAATATGTTAAACACACTAGCTTCTTTTTGATTTGTTTATCAAAGAACATTTTATGTAGTATCACATCATATTTAATATCAAATTACAAGGCGTTATAAATTTCTATATTAAAATAGTTTATAAATAAATAACTAGATTTTTATTTCTTCTCTCAATTCAAGAAAACTTCAGCATAGTTCAATAGAAATTATTTAGATATACATGCAACATCTCCGATTATTTCGAATTTTTCTTCCATTTAATTATTTTCTCATATTATTTCTAAACAAATTTTCTAATCCACAAAAATTTCATATTCAATAATGCATAATTCTTGACGTTTTTCCAACACTAATTAGATTTTTCTCTTTATAGACGTACATGTTATATAATTTGATTGTAAACATAAAAGTCCATGTAATCTCTAATTTTTGAAAACATTCATTATTTCCAAATGCTTTATTTTTTAGAAAATAATTTTAAATAGGCATATATGTTGATAATTATAATATGGTTGTCATGGAATTTTTAATTTCATTTTAAAATCAATAAACAGTATATTATTTAGTGAGAACCTAATCCGATCAAAGCTTTATTTTCTTGAAGATTAAATTTCTAATATATTTGTGATTATTTATTTAATAAGTTGATGCAAATTGTTAATTGCATTATACTGCTGCAGATAGATAGATAAATGCAACAATAACATGTGTACAGTCTTATTTATTTGATTCAGTATGTGATTTACTTCAAATTGAGGCTCTTTATTATATGTAGCATTATATGTTAGTGCACGCACACACATAGCCACACAGTTATGGTACATAATGTGAACATTTCATATTGTATACACATATTTTATTATACATACATACATATATATATATATATATATATATATATATATATATATATATATATA
>NC_068982.1:12344874-12352152 GCF_001194135.2 Octopus bimaculoides
TATATATATATATATATCTGATAGCTTGATACAAGTTTTGAGCTGCTAGTGAAATCTTAGAATACAAAATTTAGCTGATCTCAATAGACTAATGCTTTATTTAATAAAAGCTTGGAAAAAGTATAAAGAATTAACAATGAACAGCAGTGAGGGACAGGAAGGGGTTAGGTAGTAAGCAACATGTCAAGAAATGGTAAGCAGATGGTAAGGGGCTCATTATGTTCTGACATAATGCATTTAAAAGAAAAATAAGGTATCCTAGAAAATTCAATTTCAAAACACAATATTCTAAGCTAAACAATGGAATTGATAAAGGTCAAACATACAAGATTTTATTTCTCATTATTGTAGTTACATCATGTTAAGGAATGAAGTATTGAGTCAGAAATTCTTAGACCAGACAGTAAAACTTGAAGTGAATTCAAATTGAAGATAGTCAAACATGGTAGATTATATTTCTTGCGTTGTTTTTACCGTACAGTGATTGAGTTATGACAAATGACCAGAGCAGTAATTTTCATCTTTTCTTCAGATCCATGTGATTCTTAGCGACGTGATCTGTTTGTAATAGATCCTGTTCAAATATTGATCTCAGTTTTCATTTTCTTTGTATGTGTGTGCATGTGTTTTTTTTTGTTTTTTTTTTACCAAGCGTGTTCACTACCACTGGCACAATTTCAACTCTTTGATGCTCCACACACTTTTCAACTTCTCGTTTCACATCAAGGTATTTCTCAATCACTCCCTGCTCCCTCTCACACTTTCTCTTGTTACCCAGGGATGCTGTATCAGTTATTGTACAGTGTGGTTTCTATTTTCTTGACGATTATTGTTGGTGTTGTTGTTCTTGTTCTTGTTACATGTTCTTGTTACATGTAGCATCTACACTGTACATAAGAGAAGGAACAAAGAATAAAAGTGATCATTTGTAATGGAAAAAAGTTATTATCATTATTATTATTTACTTCTACTTGTATACACAGCGTAGGTGTTGACTATTGGAAAATGAAAATAATATCTCTTCTAATCAGATCTTCCAGATACAAAAATACAGTTGTAAGCAATGAAGATGCGTGGTGTTGATATTTGTTTAGTTGTTTGCTGTAAAATGGAAGCATGTTGAGAATGGAACCAAGTGCTGCAACTATTATTGATATCACACTTGTCTTCCTTCTCCACATTCTCAAGAGCTTATAATCATAGTTCAGAATACTTAGCTATTTTCTCAAATACATTTTAGGCAATATATTTGTCGTTGGTATTTAGTCTCCAGATTTAGCAATATCAATTTTTTTTTTGTTTTTTTCATTTACAACTACAATACAAATTTTTCTGGCTGTGGCTCAGTCTATTTGGATGTTAAACAACCATGTAATTCTTTATTTTCCAGTCCCATTTGAATCATGTGCTGATATCACTTTTTACAGATACACGAAATCCATATTTTCAGCACTGATTCCAATAGAGATAGGAACACATTTTTGTCATAGTGGCAATTTTCATCCTTTCCAGGCTGGCATTTTGCAGTCACTAACCAAATGGCTTATATTTTCTCCATTTCTTTGCCTTCTTAGAGTTTCCTAAATGGTAGATGTTTGTTTGTAATGAATGCTTGGTATTGAACAACCACCGGAAGGATTTCTTTGTTCCCTTTCAAATCACCTTTGCTTGACCATTTCCAGTCTTTGGCTCATTTGTGTGCATCATAACCCTTTTGTTACCATATTTCTGTTGAGATGCTCTGTGTTTCAATCAATTAATTTTAAATATAACAAAGAATTTAGTAAAATAACTTAGTTATCATTAAGCTAGTGTTAGGAACATAATTGTGACTAAGGTTTGGTGGAAGATTTTAATTCAAAACTTATGAAAACAAGACATTTGTACTCAGAGCCAGAGCCGATTTCAGCCGGGTTGGTAGTGAAAGGGTTCAACTGCTGCTGACTATTATGATGTGAAAATATCTTTTTGATTTTTCCTTCAAAATATGTTTTATTTCAAGTATTATTAAATGAAAATTTCTTTGGAGTACTTGTAAAATGTACAATTGCCTTAGAAAGGCTGTCCTTGATCCTCAAGGTAGACAACAGAAAAAGAGGTTTGTTTCAGAAACTTTTAAAATATATTTACATGCTTTACACTTTCCAACCCAGAATTTCTCACCTGACATCTTATCATACCACAAGAATAAAACACTACAATGGCTAAAAAGAAAGAAAATAATACAAACTCAAAACACACAACAAATAATACAAGAGGAAGAAGTAAATGGTCAATATAGTGGACAATTGGTTTCAAAATTTGGCACAAGGCCAGCAATTTTTGAGGGGAGGGGTAAGTTGATTACATCAATCCTAGTACTCAACTGGTACTTATTTTATTCTTTTCCACTCAAGGCGCAAGGCCTGAAATTTTTGGGGAGGGGGCCAGTCGATTAGTTTGATCCCAGTATGCAATTGGTACATAATTTATTGACCTCAAAAGGATGAAAGGCAAAGTTGACCTTGGCAGAATTTGAACTCAGAATGTAAGGATGGATGAAATGTTTCTTAGTATTTAGTCCGGTATTTAACACTTCTGCCAGCTCACTGCCTTTATGGTATTGTGAACAAGTGAAGAAAATGTCCCAAATAATCAAAGAGATTTGAACTACATCAACGGTAACAATTACAACAACAGCAGTAGAAGTGACTCTTAAACAGTTTCAGATATTATGGCCCATTCATATGGCCCATTCATATGGCCACTGTACGATAACAAATCTTCTCTCAACACTAAATTAATAAACAAAATTTTGGGGTCTATCATTGTTACAAGAAAGTAAAAATAAAGATGGGAGAATATTGTAACACACAACAGTATTTTTTTGCCACAGTGAGTAATCCAGGAGAAGGTGAAGAGAGAAAAAAATCTGTTTATGAAAATACAAAAATAGACTACATCAATCCTCATGCCAAGTGGTACAACAAGAACTCCAGGGCATATTGGGAGAAATGATTTCAATTGAGAAAGGAAATAACCATGGCACTATTTGTTATACCTCTAAACCTGAAAATACAATCAAAACTACTAGCTAAAATTGTTAGACATACCTATAGATTTACATTTGTGCCCCAGTACACCACCACCATCACCACCACCACCACCACTACCACTACCACCACCACCATGTCACTCTGATGACAATAGGGATAACCTTTATGCTTGACTCTTGTAGCTGCCACATCTTAGCAATCTCAATTCTCAAGTCTCCATATTTATCAACTTTTTCTTTTTCTTTCATGATGATATGTTGATCTCCTGGCACTGCTACGTCGACTATTAGGCACTCTTGTTTGTCCCTCCTAAAGGTTACTATATCCAGCTTTTGGTGCTCTAACACCTTGTCTGTCTGGAAATCAAAGTCCCAGAGGAATTTTGCCTTCCCCTTTTCGTCCATTACCTTTTCTGATTATTATTATTATTATTATTATTATTATTATTATTATTAGGAGGAGGAGGCGGAGGAGGCGGAGGAGGGGGGCAGTGCACTGGCAAAATTGTTACCATACTGAGCAGAATGCATAGCAGTGTTTCGTCTGTCTTTATGTTCTGAATTCAAATTCTACAGAAGTTGACTTTGCGTTTCATCTTTATAGGGATGATAAAATAAGTACCAGTTAAGCACTGGGGTCGATATATCCAACTTACCCCTTCTCAGAAATTGCTGGCCTTGTGCCAAAATTTAAAACCATTATTATTATTATTATTATTATTATTATTATTATTATTATTATTATTATTATCATTATCATCATCATTATTATTATTATTATTATTATTATTATTATTATTATTATTATCATTATCATCATCATTATTATTATTATCATTATCATTATTATTATCGTTATCATCATCATCATCATTATTATTATTATTATTATTATTATTATTATTATTATTATTATTATTATTATTATTATTATTATTATTATTATTATTATTAAGGCAGTGAATTGGCAGAATAATTAGTGAGTTGGACAAAATATGCTTAGCGGCATTTCTTCCAACTGTTTACATTCTGAGTTTGAATACTGCTAAGGTCATCTTTGCCTTTCATCTTTTTGAGGTCGATAAAATAAAGTATCCATCAAACTCTGACGGTTGATATAATTGAATAACCTTCCCCCTAAAATTTCATGTCTTCTGCTTATGTTAAAAGCAATTATTATTATTATTATTGATGACGATGATTTATATTCCTTACATTAATATTGCTCAAAACTGCTTTTAAGTCATCATAAAGATATGAATTATAGATCATAATCATTACTGGATATGATTAAAAGCCATTCATGATAACTGGAGAAGACAGAGAAGAAAGGAATCAATATCAAGTGGCAGTGATATTTGACTTCAGAAATACAGAAATTTGAAAATCATTTGGCATTCATTCAGGTTCTTAGTTTTAGCAACAACATTTTAGGGTTGTTGAGGGCGGTGGGGCTATTTTATTTTTTTCTGTTGCCTTTTTTTTCTGTCTTAATAATAGAAACCATTTTGTTCAATTTATAATAAACTGCCTGAGTGTTTAATAAACTTTAATGAGTTATAAGTTTCCAGTTTTAAATGGAATAAATTTCAATTAATTCAAACATTATTTATTTTAGATTCAACAAATGAAACAAGACAAATTAATCACAAATTTATATCGACCAAGATATAAGAAATTCCTGGGAAAAAAGTAAAAATTGCTTGTTTCTGAGTTCCAACTTTTTTATGTTAGATATTGGTGAAGATAACTTTTATTCTGATGAAGAAAGATATATTTGAAAGAATATGAGTGCCTACATTTTAGATTTATTCAATCAATATCCTTGACACAGATGGGACAAATTTGATGGCTACAATATCTTGATCAAAACCAAATAAATCTGCCGGATATTAGTTTGAAAACCAGAATCTCGTTTTATGGCAAAGTGAACTGGCAAAATGCCTGGAAAGAAAATAGGTCCAACCTAACTGTTCATGCTCTCGTGCAGATCAACCGATAGAATTGGATAAATATAAAAGAAAGAAAAAGATGATTGGTTGATGCTGTGGCATTTCATAAACTTGTCCTTCATTTTTTACTCCTGGAACAATACCAATTTGTTCAAAAGCTGCTGATTCTTATAAATAAGAATTTTCTATAAAGTTGAAGGTATGTATCATTACTAACATAAATCAGCAATACAATTTTAATTCTTCATGCAGTAGAAAGGCCAAAGGTTAAATTTTATGCATGAAGTTCTGTATTTATAGATGGAATGTAAGACATTTTTTTTTATATATATCATTATTTCATACAAATTCTTCCAACACATATGTACACATATATAAAAAAAAACGTTATCTCTAGATGCTTCTTCATTGGCACCCTTATTATGCTAGAGATGTAAGGTTTTAGTTATGGATAGAATAGAATTTCGGGTATAATTCAGCACTCTATACAAATTTGCTGCTACTATTGGAGAAATTTTATTACTGGTTTTCTTTTATGTCACAAAGGAAAACAGAAGCTTATGGCACTTATGCAACAAATTTGAAGAGGGAGATGAGCAGCGAAGCTCATTCAATAAACGTAGTTGTTAATACTGAGAAAAACATAGGCATGCAGCTTTTTGCATTGCAGGTTTTCAATATTAAATAGGTGTGTTGTAATTGAATGAAGGTTTATAGCTATAGATCTTGTACTCCAAATATGCTCTAAGTGTTATTTCATTGCCATACACAAAACAATTTACTTAATTTGCTTCACTTAACTAGATGGGAAATATGAGAAATAATTATACTCCTGGACAGAACTGTTGTTCCACTGATCTATTTTATGAAATGTGAATACTACCTAAGATATTTATGATGGCTACGTTTCTTTATGATGTCTTGAGAATTTGTAGATATATTTACAAAAGAACAATAAAACATACCAAAGTAAGATGTTTTATGCTTTCACATGAAACTGAATCAAACTCAAAATGGATAAGAGGCAAGTTAGGTATGTTATCTTTCTCAAATAAATATTTCACCAATTCAAATATAGCAGCAGCTTGCTTTGCTAAATGAAATATAAAGTTGCTTCAGTGAAATGCAAGTTTTACATACAAATAATTACCAGATTTATTAAATTTTTGTATAATCTTGAAAAATACAACTCACTGAAGAGGAAATTATCAAATTAAATTGCCTATAAGAAGACATAATTACCTCCATCTGGTATCATACTAGCAACTAAAAGATAGGTTAGGAGTGGTTGTGTGACTGTCTCTCTCTCTATATTGTTTGAGGAACTAGAGAAGAGATGGAGATAGGAATGAGTATAGGTATAAGGTTTAGGTTGGCTTCAAAAAGAAAATAAATAGAAATGTGTTATTAAAGCTTAAAGATAACAAACAGAAATAACAATTTCTAAATTTAAAACGTGTATTTATCACTCTATCTTTGTCTGTCAGTCTCTGCTGTGTCTATCTTTCTCTCCCTTTCTTTCTGCAATGTAGGTACTGACAGCAAGCAATACTGCAGACACTAAATCATTTTCTAGTATATATCAGTAACAAAATACATACATACCAATGAAAACAAATATTTTTTAATAATATATGAGCCAAATCATGCATATTCATGAGCAAATCTATAATTTATACATTTTTTAATAAAATGTTATATGTACAGAGAAAACAAAAATATAATCAAACGAACATCAACTGAAGCAGAATAAGAGTTAATTTATAAGCAATTTATAAATCAACAACTTTTCTTCTGATGAGAAACGAAAAATAAAAAAGAAATAATATTGAAAAAAATAAAAAAATATTATGAACAGCTTCTTTAGTTTTAAGCAAAAGGGCATTAGTTGTAAATATTTTGTTAACATTTAAAATGAGATGGTTGTAACAACAGGAGTGGTGTTAAAACTGCATATATTATACAGTCATGCTTACATACATACATACATACATGCATACGTATGATTAGTGCTATAAAACTTTGCTCAGAGTTCTCTGCAGTTGTTACAGTTTTGATGAAGTAGGTTTGATGGATAATATGGTGAAATATCTGACAAGGATTGGAGCTAATGTTTGGTAATTGATAGCCATTAAAGAGGAATATTGAAATGTAAGATGTTAATGATATTAAATGGGATAGGTGAGAATATGGCTACCTATAGTGTTTGAGTAAAACTGGTTGAGATCAAGTTCTGAAATGAATTCGTCAGAGATGTATTGATAATGAGTATATATGTATATATATATATAT
>NC_068982.1:12355231-12359707 GCF_001194135.2 Octopus bimaculoides
CCCCTCCCCATCCTCCCCTCCCTTATTGTATAAATATATTAGATACTTTCATACATAGGAGTGGCTGTGTGGTAAGTAGCTTGCTTACCAACTACATGGTTCCGGGTTCAGTCCCACTGCGTGGCACCTTGGGCAAGTGTCTTCTACTATAGCCTCGGGCCGAGCAGAGCCTTGTGAGTGGATTTGGTAGACGGAAACTGAAAGAAGCCTGTCGTATATATGTATATATATGTATGTATGTGTGTTTGTCCCCCCACCATCGCTTGACAACCATTGCTTGTGTGTTTATGTCCCCGTAACCTAGCAGTTCGGCAAAAAGAGACTGATAGAATAAGTACTAGGCTTACAAAGAATAAGTCCTGGGGTCGATTTTCTCGACTAAAGGTGGTGCTCCAGCATGGCCGCAGTCAAATGACTGAAACAAGTAAAAGGGTAAAAGAGTAAAGAGTATACACATACATACAGAGATATACATACATACATACATACATACATACATACATACATACATACATACATACTTATATACCATACATACATATCTATGCTGAACTACGGAGAAATCTGCAGTTACTCTATCCAGTTCAGCTTTATACCTGTAATTATTGGAGTCTTGGGATATGCAACACACTGCCTAAATACCAATCTTGAGAAATTAGGCTTCTTAAAACCAGAAAGGAGAAAGCTTATTTGAAGATTACAAATCCAATCCATCACTGGAACTGTAAAACTCTGTAAAACTTTCCGGAAGTTTATCGTTTAAATATATATGAGCATGTTTAGATATGCAACTATATGCATGAGAATACATGCATAAAACATACAAATCTGCACTTATTCATACATACATAGAAACAACATACACTCATCTGACCCATGCAAGCATGGAAAAGTAGATGTTGAAATTCCAATGAAGGAGCCTTGAATCTAGGTTAGAAACTGGCTCTTCCTCTATTGGCAAGAAATTTTTAAAAGAATTTTTTAAATGATGGTTAAATCCTGTTACTTTTTTCAGAATCTTTCTACCAAGTCAGTGGTTGATCAAAATTTGCTCTAAATTAAAAAGAGAAAGAGAAAAGACATACTTAGGAATGTGTACATCTACCTACCTACTTATCTACCTACCTACCTACCTACCTACCTACCTGTCTGCCTGCCTGCCTTTCTTTCTGTCTGTCTTTCTGTCTGACTGGTTATCTATCTGTCTGTCTGTCTGTCTGTCTGTCTGTCTGTCTGTCTGTCTGTCTCTCTATCTGTCTGCCTGCCTGCCTGCCTGCCTGCCTGCCTGCCTGTCTGTCCGTCCGTCCGTCCGTCCGTCTGTCTGTCTGTCTGTCTGTCTGTCTATCTATCTATGTATCTGTGTCTGTTTGTCTATCCACCTTTCTATCTATCTATCTATCTATCTATCTATCTATCTATCTACCTACCTATCTATCTATCTATCTATCTATCTATCTATCTATCTATCTATCTATCTATCTATCTGTCTATCTATCTGTCTATCAGTCTGTCTGTGTGTCTGTCTATATGTATGTATGTATGTATGTATGTGTGTATGTATTTATGTGTGTAAGGTTGCATCAGAGACTTTACAGAGCAGGCCAATGTTCAAGTGAGTAATACATTTCATACATTTATATTTGGGCCCCGTTCCTTTGAAATAGTCCCCTTGATGATATAAATAATGGAAGTGGTTTGTCTTTTGTTTTTCAGAAACATCATGCAGGTCATCTTACTGAATGTCATCCAGTATCACCTGTGATTCCTTTTGATTTTTACTTACCATTTTGGAATGGTGCCACATAAGCTGGAAAACATGGCAAAATGCAGGCTACACTTTGAGATCCTGCTGATTCTGATCAAGTGAAGAAGACTTCAAACCATCATTACACATGTTCAATTAATTCCAGTCATGTGAAAGAGTTGATTTGGCATGGATTTTCATGGCTGATTTCACCAATTTCTTTTCAATATCTTAGGTATTTTTTGATGTTTGATCAACCTAAATGCTCATCATCTTGAACCAATGCTTGGCAGGCCTTGAAAGAAATGCCAAATCAAAAACTGATGTTTCGTCCAAAATAAATAAATAAAATATTTGGCAAAACCCTGACAAAGCATTTTTAAAAACTCTTCAGTTATAGGTCTACCAAGCTTAATACAAAATTTGATGCAGAGATGTTGCCTGATTTTTGTCAGCTATTGTATCAATCAATGAGTGTTACTAAAGGCAATTACAAGAGAAATTATATCATTACCAGAAGCCTTTCCATTTATCAAGAAGTCAATGGTTTTTCCTAATTCCTTCACAAGTGGCGGTTCATATAGCTTTTGAAGATTAGTTGAAGTTTAATTGAATCAAAAGCAGGATTTGGACAATATTCTTTCTGCAGTACACATCAATATAGTGTTCTAGGAAACATTCCACTCTGATATTTCCTTCTGATTTAGACTTGATAATATCATCTTTAATTTGTTTCTCATTCTTTATGTTCTTATTGATTCCTTTAATTTTGTCAGTATCTGCAGCCACTTAGATGTTGCTACACTGTTGCTGCAAGCTGTCATGTGCACTTTGTCTAACTGATCTTTGTTCTGTAATTCTTCCAATCTTAAAAGCATACAGTGTTATTTTATAGGGACAAAGAATGTCATCTATAGTAAACATGATACCTGTCTTACATTGAATGACATTTACAAAACATTGCACCTACACCTAGAGGTATGATTGTACAATATTCCAAATGCACAATATCCTAATGAAAGATATGGTTAAAAAAACAATTGAGATAACATAATCACAGATTGGTATTTTTCTAATAAACCTTACATTATTAAAAAAAATGTCTTTATGATTTGACAAGGAACAACATACTTGTTCTATAGATATATGGTATCTATAGATATTTTAGCAAAAGCAATTTTGTCATTTACTATTCACAGAATTTGTTTGTGAAATGATTCTACCAATCAGATTATACATCATGATTATTTCATACAATCTATGTCAGGTATTTGGCAACCCTGTAGTCATGTTAAACCCATACTTATTCAACTGGGTTGAGCAGAAGACATGTCTTGTCAAACATCCTCATGATTGTCTAAAAAAAAATAATGTGTCTTTATCAATCAAATGTTTTAACATGCACTTTATTTTAACATTTTGATGACAAGTTAATTCAGTTTCAGCCCTTTGTGGTCATTCAACCTGGTAGAAATAGCAGACAAATTCCCTTCAACAAGTATCTTCCAATCTTAAAAACAAAGGACATTTGTTCAGGATATTTTCTGTCTGACAATGAAATGGAATGGTCACAGCTGGAATGCTTTTAGCTCGACCAGAACTGGGACTAAACAACACAGCTCACCTTTGGGATTTTCTGTTATTGTCTCTATTCTTTTTCAGCAGAACAACTTATCTGTAACATCTTCACAACATTCATGAGTTGACTGCTTGGCTGCTCTCACAAACAAGAATACTAAAAATGAACCCAACCACTCTCAAAAATTAAGTAAAAAAACTGGAAAAATAATCCAGAATCCTTGTCCAGTACTGGATCAATCCCAAAATCTAATCGGTTCTTGCCAGTCACGAGGCGAAACATCCCTGAAAGTTTCATCTGAATCCATTCAGCAGTTCTTGAGATATCTTGTCCATGGACAAACAAACAAACAAACAAACATGACTGAAAATAATATCTCTGCCTTCGCTAAGGCGGAGTTAATAATAGAACTTCTTATCTGGCAGACACTGTGAAAATCCTTACCCTGACATCTTCAAGAATGATGAGGTGGAAAAATTGTATCTTTCCCTAGAAACTGATAATTCGAGGGGACTAGCAAAAATATAATTTTGCATGGGGCAATGGACTTGTGTATGTGCATATGCGTGTGTGTGTGTGCATGTAATTGTATGTGTGTGTGTGTGTGATTGCATGAATGAGCTTATGTTTGATGATGGAAAAGAGGAAAGAGGAAGTGTTCTAATGTAAAGCTTCTAAATAAAGAGTATAAATGAGATAAATAGAATTGATATAGATATCCAATTTCATGGATTTAATATAGTATGAATTAGCAGCAGCAGCTTTGAAACACATCCAGTGAAGAATTAAAGCCATCCAGGGTCTGTGTTGAAACTGTTTTTGATTTGCATAAAGGAATTAAAAAGTAAAAGCCGGAAGATAGCTATTTAATCTCAGGTTCATAGATCAGGTAGTGAAGAGAGAGAGAGAGAGAGAGAGAGAGAGAGAGAAGGGGAGAGTGAGAGTAGGAGAAAAAGAGAGAGAGGGGAAGAGAGAAAGGAGGAGTAAGTGATAGGGAGAGGGGAAGTGAGAGTAGGAGAGAAAGAGAGAAAGGGGATGAGAGAAAGGGGAGAAAGAGGAGAGGGGAAGTGGGAGTAGGAGAGAAAGAGAGAAAGGGGACGAGAGAAAGGGGACGAGAGAAAGGGGACGAGAGAAAGGGGACGAGAGAAAGGGG
>NC_068982.1:12360118-12369636 GCF_001194135.2 Octopus bimaculoides
GTAAAAGAGAAAAGGCAGAAAGAGAGAGAGAGAGAGAGAGAGAGAGAGAGAAATAAAGGTATAAGAAATTTAATATTTATTACCTGTAGTTTAGTTTTTCACCTGAATGAAATATCTAAACAGTTAAGCAGTAATACTTTGCTTTGCTATTTTTTTAAAAATTTTTATTTCACAGTTAGTTTGTTATGGAGATGCAAGTCTAATTAATCATTAGACATTTTAACAGGTTGTTATTGAATGTGTCATAAATCTGTTTAGTAATAAAGTGATTATGCTGTGATAAGTGGCATTTAAAAGCTATATAATTCAAATATGATAGAGTTATGGATACAATCTGGATTAATAATAATTCTTTTCATAAGATAGATTGAGCTTTCTTTCCAGTTTTTTAAAATTTTTATCTGGGGGAAGGTTAGCTGTACCCGCAAACCATTTGTAGTTTTCTTAAAATCAGTAACTAGGATTACAGACCGAGGCTAATGCAGCTGATACTAACACGAGCATTAGCATATGTGATGTAATAAGCTGACGAATTTTAGTTGATTAAAATTATGCCTTAGTTATTATGACAGCCATTATTTTCTAAACGACCTTGATAAAAGCTAGTCAAGGGAAGACAACTCCAAAATTTTAATTAAAACTGATTAAAAATGGAATTTAATGAGGATGTGAGATGAAGGTGAAGCAGATCTTCAGGGTCTCTGAGAAAATCTTGTATACTCTCTCTCTCTTTACTCTTTTACTTGTTTCAGTCATTTGGAGCACCGCCTTTAGTTGAGCTAATCAACCCCAGGACTTATTCTTTGTAAGCCTAGTACTTATTCTTTTGGTCTCTTTTGCAGAGCCGCTAAGTTATGGGGACCTAAACACACCAGCATCAGTTGTCAAGCAATGTTGGGGAGACAAACATAGACACACACACTCACACACACACACACACACACACACACACACACACACACACATACATACACATATATATATACGACAGGCTTCTTTCAGTTTCCGTCTACCAAATCCACTCACAAGGCTTTGGTCAGCCTGAGGCTATAGTTGAAGACACTTGCCCAAGGTGTCACGCAGTGGAACTGAATCCAGAATCATGTGGTTGGGAAGCAAACTTCTTACCACACAGCCACTTATTATTTATTTTTATGTATTTTTTCCTTTTATCTATATCTCCATCTATATTTATCACCTGTTTATTTGGAGTCTCAACTCTCTGACTCGATTGCAGGACTCTAAATGCAAATATGTTGTTTTTTTTTTTTCCTGTGTCCTATAACAATTATTGAAACCTCATAAACCAGTAACCATAACACAAACAAACAAAAGTTTGAATGCCTAACTGTTCAGATATTTCATTCCGGTGAAAGAATAAACATCAGGTAATAAATATTAAATTTCTCATACATTTATATGGTGCTTTCCTGCCTTCCTTTCTTTCTTTTTTTCTTTCTCTCTCTCTCTCTCTCTCTCTCTCTCTCTCTCTCTCTCTCTCTCCGTTACTCGCTCTATGAAACTGAGATTAATGATTGAATGCCTGCAACATTTGTAGTGTCTGCTAAAGGCATCTGATAATGAGAAGGTAGCATCTTCGAACCATGATGATGATCATCATCATTATCATTGTTGGCATCGGCGTCATCACCATCATCATTATCATCATTGTTGTCATCGTTGTCTCTGAGTGGTTGGCGTTAGGAAGGGCATCCAGCTGTAGAAACTCTGCCAAATTAGATTGGAGCCTGGTGTTGCCATCCGGTTTCACCAGTCCTCAGTCAAATCGTCCAACCCATGCTAGCATGGAAAGCGGACGTTAAACGATGATGATGATGATGATGATGATTATCGTCATCATTGCCGTCATCATCATCATCATCATCGTCATCATCATCATCTTATGTTTGTATTCCTTCAAAAGGTCACACATTTTGCTGGAAATAATAGTCGAATCTTTCTCCTCAAACTTGCATTGTGTGTTTGGTTGTAGCTGTAGAGTTGACTGTTGCTTTTGAAATTCTATCCAAAACAATCAGGCCAGCAACATGTGGATGACTTGATACACAAGGCATATTCAGAAATATTTGAAGCCTTCAGCAGCATATATGTTCAATTGAACATGTGCAATTGTTAATCCAAACACTTTCTGTCTCTCTCCTTTTCTTCCTCTCTCCATCAGTTTTTCTTCTCAATCCTTTCTGTAGAAGAGCATAGACTCAAAACGTCAAAGACTCTTCCATTTTCCCTGCATGTCAAACTGATACACCTGTCTGTTGTTCCCTCACCTGCCTCTGTCTTTTGTCTTTTGTATAATTTTGAATCGCACACAAAAGTATTTCATCTCGAACAAGAAAATAATTTCAGAATTATGAAAATGTTAATTCTGTAAGGCCATGGTTTTTAAAGTTGAGTGTTAGTAAGTAAACTTGATTTTCTAGTTCTGTTTCGATAAGGACATTGTTATAGGGCACTTAAATACTTCAACGAAGTCTTCTGTCCTCTCGTGCATCATTATCTGTGGGCTTTTATTCAAAATTAGCATATGCATTAATATTTTTCACAATAACATTTCAAAATAACAAACTGCTTAATGACTACAATTTGAGAATCTTCTGTTGATTACATTTAAAAATCTAAATGAATTCTCATCTGATTTTCATACACTTCAAGTAATTTTCTTTCTATATCTTCATTTACAAATTTCCATTTGCAAAATTAATTAGATGGCATTCATTAGCAGGTTTTACACAGAAGTATATGCTTAAGGTTTGACTGCAGAAGGAATCAGTAAAGCAATTTGAAATAATAATTTGTGGAATAACTTTAACAATACTTCTTAATTCTTTAACCCTTTAGCATTTAAACAGGCCATATTCAGCCCAAATAGCCTACCTGGTTAATGTTCAAACCAGTCAGATCAAGCCTCTCACACCTTTCTTACAATATCATTCTAATAATAAACGATAACATCATCAAAATCTCATTATTATTTTACTATGTCTGGGTTCCAACCCAGGCCACAGCAACACAGTCTACCTGCCACACTTCTTGGTCCATCCATCACTGCCTCAACATCCTGGATGCATTCCAGGCCTGTGTCTGCAGTCATGTTGTTGATGTAAGTGTGACGATGTTTTCCTGTCCTTGACATAATGCACAATTGATTCGAAACAATGTCAATAGATAAGAGTTACATTTGACAGCGTAATCCAAATGCTGAAGAGTGTAAAATGTTTGTAGGAGCAATATGAATTAGTGTAAAATTATGCAGGAAACAATACTAAATATATCCCTTTTATATGGCCCATAACTGCATCATTAAGGCAGGTATTTTGTACCATTACCAAAATGTGTTTCTGTTCATTAAAATAGCATATGTCTCTATTCTACATTTTTGAGATGAGAAATTACGTATATTATTTATAATGGATGGATAGGTGTGCCCATCACAACGTTTCGAGTATTTGGTAACCCTGTCAGTGCAGGTGCCACTTAAAAGCACCCAGTCCACATTGTAAAGTGGTTGGCATTTGGAAGGGCATCCAGCTGTAAAAACCTTGTCAAAACTGTCCTCACATGTGCATGGATGGATAGGTGTCCCCATCACAACGTTTCGGCTGATGTACTTTCCAGTTGTCATCAGGTGTTCTGGTGGAATTTCGAACCCACCCTTAATATCAACAGAAAAATAGCATCAACAACATACCTTACAAATGAGAACAGAGTACCCCATTAGTCAAATAAAGAGTTGAGTTCAAAATTCCACCAGAACACCTGATGAAAGCTGGAGAGTACATCAGCCAAAACGTTGTGATAGCAACAAACAAGATGAGGACACCTATCCATCCATTGTAAATAATGAACATGGCTCTTCACAAAGCAAGAATTATTTAATCCTAATACATCTTGTAACATACAAATTGTGTATAAAATTTATATAGATTGAATAATTAGTGTTATTATTAAGTCAGAAAGAAAGCTTTTTAAAAATGAGTATCTGTTCAAAAAATATTAACTAGACTGCCTGGTCTTGATGTTGTCGATGTGCATTTGCTGTTTAACCCCAGGTCAACCACGATAAAGTAGACATGTGATCAAAGACATTCCAGCTATGATTATCCTATATTTTCCCTATGTACAGAAAACCCAGAAGTATATATATCCCTTTTAGGTTTGGTAGCTGTATAGGAAAGTATCTTCTGTCTATTCTAGTGAGAAGCAGTAAAGAAAATAGTGACAAAAAAAAAAACTTATTGTAACACTGTTTATGTGTTATGAGAAACTATCAACCAATGTAGTCGATAAAAACAACTCTATTCATTTTGATGTTTATTTTCCATTTACTATTGTCTCTTGTGTTTGGAAATGCTGAAATGAAAGGTCCCCATACGTATACTGACTTAACTTTATATTACCATGCAGCAATACCATGCACACACACACATTGAAAGATTATACTGTGTGTGTAACCAGATATCGGTATAAGCTTCTTTGCATTCAACAAGTTCGTGCTAAGAACAATGAAAGTTGCACAGTCAATGGTAACTGTTTAAGCATGCATGTATAAATGGTAACTTCCCAGTCAGACGAGTTGATATAGATTATAAGCATTTTATACATCTTGGCTGATTTATAATAAAAAATATTATTTCTTTGAATACCTCTTCAGGAACATGATCAACTAACGAAAGCCTCTTGCGAGGTGCCAACTCAAAGCTAAAAAATTAATATCCAAGTTATTTCATAAACAATGTGCTTATTGCACCTGCTATAATTTCTAATTGTAGAAAATATCTTGTATGAAGTGTAAATAACCTTAGATTTAAATGATTAATGTGTTCAGGAGGAGTTTTGTAAACCTATTAATAGAGTAGTTTTATTCACCTTTCACTTATCTTTATCAGAAGAAGTTTTAAGTCTTCTAGTCAGTATGTTGCTTTTGCAAATGATTAAATACTTGTTTTCATACATCTATTTTTATAAATAATTTGTATTTACTTCATTCCTATGTATGTATGTATGTATGTATGCATGTATGTATGTATGTGTGTGTGTGTGTGTGTGTGTGTGTGTGTGTGTGTGTGTGTTCTATTTTATTTCTTAATTATTATAAATCTTCCACTGAGGAAGAAGCCGGCTTCCAACAAACAGACAAGGCTCCGTCTTTCGGATGTACTTAACACAGACAAAATAACATTTGGAACTTGAGAAAAGTCTTGCATATTTTTACTGTTCCACTCACAGATTGCACTTGTAATATACAAATTAGTTGGTCAATCTCTCTTTCTGAAAATCCCAGTTTATCCAGATTCTCCTTTAAGCATTTACTAACAAAACCTAGTGCCCCAATTATTATTGGTATGAATATGAATCCATAGTCTGGATATAGAAGCTGGAGGTTTTGGAGCAGTTGTCCATAGATGTCCTCTTTTTCTTTGATTTTGAAAGAGATATTTATATCTGCAGGACAGGTGACCTCTATGATGGTACATACTCTTGCCATGCATACCAGCCTCCCTTCTCCATGCCACTGATGCTATCCAAGGGAAACCCAAAGTCCAATACAGATTGGAACCAGTGACGTTGCAACTCATTTCTACAGCTGAGCGAACTGGAGCAACGTGGAATAAAATCTTTTGCTCAAGAACACTACACACAGCCCAGTCCAGGAATCGATCTCACTACCTGATGATTGTGAGCCTGACACTCTAGCCACTGAGCCATGTGCTTTCATTGTAGCGAGATTTATTTTAAAAAGGTAGAAATGTGGTCCTTGTTTTCTTTCATTTGTTTTTTTTACCTTTTCTTGTTTTAGTCATTGGACTACGGCCATGTTGGGGCACTGCCTTTAAGGTTTTAGTTTAATAATCTGCCCTCTCTTATTATTATTTTCTTAAAGTCCGGTGTGTATTCTATTAGTCTTTTTTTTTTTTTGCCAAATGATAAACTAGAGGGACATAAACAAACCAACATCAGTTGTGTAGCAGTGGGGAAACAGGTACACACCTACATGCATACACTAACAGAAGACAGAAATACACAGGTATGTACCTTTATATATCATCATCATCATCATCATCATTTAACACTGGCATGAATTAGACAGTTTAATAAACACACATGCACACAGATGCGCGCGCACACACACACACACACACACACACACACACGCACGCACACGCGCACACACACACACACACACACACACACACACGCACACACACACATGATGAGCTTTCAGTTTCTGTTGACCAGATTCACTCGGCTTTTGTTGACCTGAAACCATGTGGTTGGGAAACAAACTTCTTACCGTACTAACATATGCGTGTGTATGTATGTATGTTAGTATTTAAGGATTTCATTAAGCTTCCAGTCAAGTAGCCCAAATGTATCTATGTGTATGTATGTACTTATTTATGTATGTACATGTGTATGTATTTATTGGTGTATGTATGTACGTACATACATACATATGTATGTATGTATGCATGCATGTACGTACATATGTACATATGTATGTATGCATGTATATAGAAATAGCTCTGCTAAATTATTAGCATAGATGCGCACACATAACTAAATACTATTCATTAATTTTTGAGATCATCATCATCACCATCATCCCTCCCCCCATCATCATCATCATTAGTTGGTCCGGGGATATAGTAGAAGACATTTGCCCAAGGTGCTGTTCAATGAGACAAAACCAAAAACCAATTGGTCACAAAGCAAGCTTCTTAACCACACAGCCATACCTGCACCTGTATATAACATTTAGGCCATGGAACAGCACCAGGTGTAATATTTTGTCTTAGAGAAACAATTCAAATAGACATCTGTGCAAAAACTTTATTTTTGTACACACCTGGTGATCCACCAGCATTCTGAACAAAGGCCTGTATTTTTAGCATGTTAGAGACTCTTTGAGAGACTAAATCTTACCATTTATTGCTGTTCCATAATTATATTCCCATTACGAATATTATACACACCAATATTCTAATCTAAGGTTGTTTCAAGTGCACATATTATTCAACAAAACAGTGAAAAGTATTTTGTCCAGCGCTCTACTGACTCTGATATTTACTTCCTTTGTGAACTTCAGTCTTGTAAGATAAGATGAAAAAATTAACAGACATGAGGCAGATAACATCGTGAGACTTGGAAAGTAACTCCTTGTCTGATAACCTTAAATACATACTCTAAGAAGTTGCCTGACTCTACCGCATTATATCATCAGATGAAAGCATGAGCATATATCACTAGAAGACCATGCATGGCTATGTTAGCAGTACTAGTGTAGCTTAAGGGGTGGGGAGAGGTAGAGGCTGTCCACCCTGGGTTGCACTTTTAAAGGGGCAGCACTTTTGGGTCTGCTGTAGGCAATATGTGTTTTTTTTGTGGGGTTTGGAGGGGGGTGTGGCAAGCGGAAGGGCCACTCCGGACAGCACACACTCAAGCTACACTAGCGGTAAGCAGGAAGCTCCAGGAGGAAAGTACCATTAATAATCAAAGTAGTTTATTATGGACCAACAACTGGATTACTGACTCCCACTTGGAAGGGTATGCATTTGCAATCCAGGAACACAAAAGGGTCAGAATCATAAGAAACACACCAAAATGTAGTAACCGATGCAGACTTTGTGGAGTTAACGCTGAAAATATCACCCACCATAAGCAGTTGTCCAAAAATGTTATCATGGTATTATCTTCCAGTGAGACATGATGCTGTAGCTAAGGCACTGTATAATTTGATCTGTTATAAGAATAACCCTGAAGAAATAAGAACCCACAGTTTGATAGAGGCCATAACCACTCAAAATAAGAAGACGTACCTGTGAAGTGTCCCCGTGAAAACCTTAGTAAAATGTAAACATAATACACCTGACATAGTAATTTGGAAAAGAGAAGAGAAACTGTGTACTGTAGTGGAAATTAACTGCCCAGCAGATGTCAACATAAAGCTGAAGATCAGTGAAAAAGAGAATATCTATGCTGAACTATTGAGAAATCTGTAGCTATCTACCCAGATTACAAGTTCAGGTTTATACCTGCAATTACTGGGGCACTGGGATATGTAATACACTGCCTAAGTACCAATCTTGAGAAATTAGGCTTCTCAAAACCAGAAAGGACAAAGCTGATTCAAAGACCATGAATTCAATCCATCACTGGAACTGTACAATTCTGTAAAACTTTCTTAAGTTTGCAGTGTGGAAGGTGTTTATAAGCCATTTAAGAAACACACAAAAACTGTTAGATTCACTTCAATATTTAAATTTAATTTGCCAAAATATTTTTGTCGCTTTGAGACTGCAACCTGTTCACTGACAAAATTCCGTGCTGCTCCAGCACATGATCTCAGATCAGGTCGCTTGCTATGCAAGTATATCTCCATAATTTCTGAAGTTTATTATTTAAGTATATATGAGCATGCGAATGCATACATAAAACAAAACCTACGAACCTACACATACATTGACTTTGAATATGGCTCATATACACATACATACATACAAAATTACACTGTTGTTGATGTTAAGATGCCAGTGAATCTAGCCTTGGATCTAGGTTAGAAACCAACTCTTTCTCTATTTGCAAGAAATCTTGAAATAAAACTGAATAATGACACATATACACACATACATACACACCTATGTACATATATACACGCATACATACTAACATACATACACACACAAACATATATACACATGTACATATATAGATAATATATATATACATATTTACATACATATGTACATACATGCACAAACACACAGAGAACACACTCACCCCCCATGTATATATATATTTGGTGGTGGAGGGTTCTATAACATTCTATAACTCTGCAAACTTTTAGAGAGATTGATAAATCGTTAGAAATTATATTTGTTTCACTTCAAGTGCTCTCATCTGTAAAAGTACCAAATTTTAAGTCTGGAACTTTAAAATACTCTTCCACTGTTTTAAAATTGCTAAATCATTCCATTTAAAGAGATAAAAAATAAGCATATATGAAAAGAAACTAAATAACACAGAGAAATGACCACACACAGAAAACTATTTATTTATTATTTTTATACCGGAATAAAATATCAACTTTCAAATATCAAAAATCTGTATTTTCACGAACAGGCTGAGATTACTAGATTAATAATGTATTTTATGCTCAATTTTAAGTGCATGTTTTCACTTACTTTTGAACCAATCCAACACAACTTCCCAATTTTTAGCATACGTTGTTTTTGCTTAGACTGTATTTAAACCAAAGAACTCTATAGAATTTAAAATATTTTAATAGTATGCTTCATGGGAATCTTTATTCTTTTGTGGGCATGGCCTTGTGTTTTAGAAATTTATTTCACAAGCATGTAGTTATGGGTTCAAAGCCACTGCATGGCACCTTCGGCTAATGCCTTCTGCTATAGCCTCAAATTGACCAATTCTTCATAAGTGAAAATGGTTGACAGTAACAGTGTGGAGCTTATATATATATATATATATATATATAT
>NC_068982.1:12369869-12381281 GCF_001194135.2 Octopus bimaculoides
ATATATATATATATATATATATATAATAACTCCATGTTTGAAGAGAGGTGTGGTTTGGTGGTAGAAATAGAATCTGACCAAAGAAAATTTGCTTCTGTGAATTTTGTTTGACCCATGAAAGCATGGAATATTGATTATCAAAACAATGATGATGATGTGTGTGTGTGCAACATGTAAAAACTGGATATAAAAAATGATAATTAAGATTTGCTGAATCTTACAAGGGTCAATTGGCCTTAGTTTTTACAACATAGTCAGAAGAGGAAGAATAGTGTCCATTATCTTTTTTGCAAAATCTTCAAGACTGTCAGATGTGAAACAGAAACTGAGGACTTAGTTTTGATGTTTGCAACATAGAGGGCACCACTAAAGGTGCTCAGGGACCAGGTGGCAGCATTAAACCAGATGATGCAAGTATGTCTAAAATAAGAGTTACAAGGTTTATATCTTTCAAGCCACACAAATAAAAGGAAATACTTTGTCTACAGTCGGAAATTGAAGAAGCAACAGTCTTCAACACATACCAGCATTTTTAATTCTATTTAAATGATACTGACTTTTATATAGTTGTGGGTCTTCACCCATCCGTTCAGGTCAGGCAACTTGGCTGGATCAATGTAATTGTTCTACTCTAGACATCCCAATCGAGTGATGTGGCACGAATGTCTGGCTTGGATTTTAGTGACGTTGGTCTTTCTCAAGCTGAAATATCTCATCTGTGACTACCAGGACCACAGATGTTAGCAACAATTCAATAACTAAACTGGTCACCCCTGGCCTTTGGCAGCTTTTTATCTGTTCATCTACTCAGCATTTAGTCATTATTTGCCATTAAGTTCATCTGCCAAAATAGTTTACAACCACCATGCTGTATCCCATGATTTTAAATTACTTTGGCTTTGGTGTTTAGATGCTATTTAATCCAAGGCTGGGACCTCGACAGGAACTACTACTCCAGGTCAGAGTAGACCTTGGAACAATAATAGATCAGAGGTGGTTCTCCATTCCTCAAAACCTGGGAACTCCTAAACCAGGACTCCAATACAAGATGCAGTCCAAAGCCATACCCAGAACTTAAGGAATAAATATTTTCCTTTGTGATGTTTCTGTAATATAAGTGAGTGTAACACAAAATAAATATCCAATAAAAAAAAAATGATTGCTGCCATAGAATATTGGTACTGAAGTTTTATTAACAGCTTGAAACGTATCTTTTACTGTTATACTGGATTAATATTTTTTGTTACTTTTAGGAATATTATAAATATTCTTCTTCTTCCTGTTCCATGCCTATGATCATGAACCCTTGCCCTTCTCTCCTATGCACAGCTAAACACATTATTGGGTTAGTCTTCAGTTAACATCTGGTGTGGTCGTTTCAGTTTCTTTCTTTTTCTTGGCTTCTTTTTCCTGTCAGTTTTCCAGTGGTCACCAAGCATTCAATGCTTTGTCTTCCCAAATACTGTCTCCCTATCTTATTAGGTTTGCTAGCAGTTTTTGCTCATCTGAGGATTTCAACGATTGTTAACTTTGTAAAATATCATCTGTATTTGTCTAAGGAGCCACATCTTAACCATCAGATAGAGATATTAACAATTCTAGTATGATGAAGCATAAGTCTTTATTTTATTTTATTTTATTTTGAGGATGAATAAATTTGTATTACATTTTCTTTGTATATCTTAAATGTTTTTATAAATCTTGACAAATATTTTTGTTAACAACTAAAATAAAATTGTATATTGCATAAAAACAAAATATATTTAGTTTAGATAAAATTTGTTATCAAAACCAATTTCTTTCTAAACCAATTCGTTTCCTTCTGTAGAACTGTGTATAATACTAAAAGCAATGCAAAAGTAGACATAATGTTTTTTTATTTACTGACATAATTCGTTCACGTGGCAAATAGTAGCAGAGTAACTTTTCCTCTATACAAAGATGCTACAAAACAGAGCCACCATCATAAGTGTTGCATTTGCATCACCAATGAACTCAGCTTTCGAATCCTCTTTTGTAAAATTCCAACTGGTACACTGTTATGCTTTCATTTCTCCAGTGTCATCAAATCATTATCCTCAAAGACTGTCCTTCATTAGATCCCGTGTGTGAAAATCTGAGGACATCAAATCTGAGCTGAATGATGGATGGAGACAACTGACCAGCCCAATTTGCCAATTTGCTAATTGGTTGATTTGAAAAGTCATTTATTGTCATAATGAATGTTGATTGTTTTCAGTTTTTTTCTGTCTCTTCCTCCAAATGGTTTTTCTAAGCTTTTTCTGTATCTCTGTGCAGTGCTCATTGCTCATACTATAGCCATGCTTCAGAAAATCAAAGAGAATAATGCACTTGTAACCCTCCAAAACATTTACCATGACTTTCTGTGCCAATTGATAACTCTTGAACTTCTTGGAATTTTGCAGAATAGTTGTGATGCAGTTCCATATATTGAACCTTTAATTTCAGATTATAAAGATATGTCTATATTTCACCCCCACCCTGTCACCAGATTGAAAAGAAATTTGTCTTTATTAGCTTCAAGCACTAACAGCAGATCAGATCAAACTTCCACCTTTCTCACCTCCTCCAGACTGAGTACCAGTTGCTGAGGTATCTCACAGTATGCAGTTCCTGATGCCCAAAGACTTCTCCAATGCATTGTGAGTTTAATTGTGCAGCAAGCTCATGGTTTATGATTCATCTGACTGCACAAATTGATTCATCCACTCACTGGCAATTTAAGTCAGTGATCACAGTCGATGGACTCTCACTGCATGGTGTGTCTTTGATGCTGGTTTACTCTTCTTTAAACTTCTTCATCTGTGCACATAGCTCTTGTCAGTGGTGTCATCTCTAGAAACAAACTGTAGTCTTTTCTGAATGTCAGACAGTCTGCATTCTCCTTCAATGATGGCGTGTTGTCTGCAATTAGAAAACATTATTTGCCTGCAATAAAGAACAAGAAGAGTTACTTTACTAACATGTACAATTTAGATGATTTACATCATATAATAATAGAACTTTATTCACTTTTGCATTTCTTTTGATAGTAAAACCCTTGTAGCTGAGCTACTCTTATCAACTCATATTCCCTAACATTGTGTCCTTTAGACTATTTTCTTCATGTTTCAGAATATTGCTCAAGCCTTGAGTCAAAAGGCCCTTTTAAATAATATGCATGGAATATTGAAAACTTGGATTATTTTTATAAAGTAGTTTTACAGATTTAGTAGCAATAGAAAATGTTGAGGGATTTTGGAACTCGAAATAAAGTATTTTATGTTGCATTCATAATTAATTACTAGAGAGACCAAACAATATGAGTGAAGCATGCTTTAACAAACGAAAGTTCAATAGAATCCCTGACGGGTTATTGTAATTCATTTTATTCTGATAATGATTACAGTCAATGAGAAACTTATGATTGCTTTTTTTCTTTGCCAATCCTTGCATACAAAGATGTGTGCTTGAAAGAACATAATGTGGGTCGTTTTCAACTTCCAATCAATCTACTTCATTACTTCATTTTCAGTTTCCAGAGAGTCGGAAAGCTTGACTCACAAAGTTACTTTGACACAAACAGAAACAATATATGTATAGTTCTTTCTGCTACATTTGTTTAGAAACAACACATCAAAGGCCAAAATTCTTATTGATTTCTCATCATACCTATCTCTTGCTCCTGAATCATTCTTCAGCTCCAGAAATTTATCTTAATAATCTTCAGGAACTTTTCAACTGACAATTTAGATGGATTTTGCACTATATTAAACTCTTTATCTCTGAATTCAGGAAAATATCAGCTGAATTCATTTTCCAATGCTGTCAGATGATGAAAAATTTCATCTTTCACAAATTCTGGAAACACTTGGTCTTTGCCACTAACAATAAGAATTGATGACAGTTTCTTAAACTGTTCATACGCTCTTTTCCAATTTTTCAGTTTGCTCATGAAAGCTTCCAAAGAATCATTGCATTTTATGATGTTTTTATTATTTCTTTGCATTTGAAGATAGCTTATTCTGCTGCTCAATGATATCAACCAAGCAGGCTAGGTTTGTGATTCTCTCTTCATCTTTTAGCCAGACAAAAAATTCCATCTTTCTCTGAATTAAAAAGAAAAAAGAAAAAAAAAAACAAACCCCAAACAAACTGAGATCCTCTCCAAGTTCAAATATTTCCTTCAATTACATTTCCACTTGAAATCCATTGGACATTTGTATGGTAAGGACGTAAATGATCTTTGCATCACTGTCAATATTTAACTGATTAAAGATTTGAAAGTTTCCAATTTGACTAACTTCACAATTTGCATTGTTTTGACAGAAAACGTTTCCTAGAAGAGATGGAAATGTTTTTGAAGCTGGCGCCTGATCGTGCAGTAAATATCTTTCCCTTTTGAAGGTTTCTTTTTTTAAGCAAACTTGACTTCTAGATTTTGTTCCAAGCAAAGCAGCTGCACCATCCCACAGATGATTTTTCTGATTCCATAAAGCCTTTTCCAAAACACCTGAGAGTTTGGTAGTTGTTTCGGGAAGAACACAAAAGTGAAACTTCTCTTTAAATAAATCTAAGCAAACATATCTTACAAATGCTAGAACCTGGGAGTATGAAGATACATTAATTGCATCAAGTTAAATTTTGGTCTCTAGCACAAATTAATCCTAAGGTCAAAGACTCTGTAACTACTTTTCCTTTGAACAATACTGTTTGATAGCGAAACTGTTACAAGGTTTTTTCCAACCATTCCCAATACAAGTTCCACCATTCTGAGGACCCAAGGTTTAATCCAAATGACCTCAATTGCATGTTGCTGCTTTTTTTTTCTGCTTTGAAATCTCCTCTGCTACAACATTAGAAACTTCAACAGAACTTTTACTTTATTCCATAGCATTTCCCTGTTGAATCCAGTTTCATCTTTTCAAGAACAACATGTTCAAAAAGTCTATTGTACTTGTCCATTTGTTAAGGACGAACATTCTGCTAATGTTGCCCTTAAATTGATTGGTTTCATGGAATCATTTGACAAAGTTTTGTTACCAACAACACATTGTGGTTTTTCTGATCCTTGAATGATGGCAAATGTCAATCCACATTGCATACATATGAATCATCACACCCCACCACCTCCATTTATTTACTCTCATGATGATGGCTTCAGAATACAGCGAACAGAAAAGCTTGAACTCTTTCTGCACATAAAAAAGAAATGAATTATTTATCTTTATTTTTAATTCAGTTTGTGTTAAATTAAAAATAAACTTGAAACTAAAATTCTCCCCAAGAGTGAAGTATTCTCTCCACTTATTGACTAAAATCATATCACATATCAGTGTGAAAGCATGCTGATTTATGATTTGGGTATTTAGCTCACAGACGTAAGGTTGTGAGTTCGATTCCCAGTGGCACATTGCATCCTTGAGCAAGACACTTTATTTCACGTTACTCCAGTCCATACAGCTAGCAAAAATGAGTTGTGCCTGTATTTCAAGGAGCCAGTCCTTTTGTCACATTCTGTATCATGCTGAATGTCCCTGAGAACTATGTTTAGGGTATGTGTATCTGTGGTGTACTCAACCACATGCACATTAATTTCATGAACAGGATGTTTCATTCACTGAATCAACTGGAAACCCTCATCAATGTCACTAATGAAGTGCCAGTTCAGTTATCACATATTAATGGGTAGAAGAGTTATATTTCATAAGCAGCTTTTATGTATTTGGTGTCCTAAAATATGAATGATAGGGAATATCAATGAAGTTGATAATATAATTAGTATTGTTCTGCATGGTCAAGTTATAGATACATTCTACTTCAATTATTTTCTACATTAGTTACAAAAAATGAAAAAAGGAAGAGCAGAAAATGCAGTCATGCTCTGCAACTTCAAAATGATAGTAAAGATTGTTTGCCAACATCACATGGCATCCTGGTTTAGGATGAATGTTGCTGTAATTCAGCCTCAAGAGACAACGTCTCCAGCTGGCTATACAACACGATCTGTGTCTTATAGCCAGCTGGAGACAATACCTCCTGGGGCTAAATTACAGCAACATTCATTCTAAACCAGGACTGTCATGTTATGTTGGCAAACAATCTTTACTACAAAGTACTGTTACAGAATATCTCACGTTGTGAGATTTAAAAATAGTAATTTTCTTCAGAATGATAGTTTTAATGTTTCCTTGATCCTTGTTGTCAAAAAGATGGACTATACTGCTGTATATCCTTTAGAAACAACATATTGACTGTTTCTTACATTCAAAACAAAGCCAAAGAATCGTCGTTTTCTCTAATTTAGAATATCACTTTTCTAGATATTTGTTTCCTTCTGCTCGAAGGGTTGACAATATCATTGACCATATTTGTGTAATGTATGAAAAAACATGACGTAGAGGTTTTCAAACTTCCTGTTCTATCATCAACAGTTCTCTTGACTAAATGTTAAGAACATATTTCGAAGGGGAAAACATTAGTATTGCTATAAGCTTTTTGATTTTGCTTTTTGTTCATAAAAATATCAAAGTTCCATATTCCAGCTTAATTAGTAGCATTTTCCAATTTAACTCAGAACAATATCAAAAGGGAATATTTTTATCATAGCTTACGATATTTTCTTGTTTTATATAGACAGACATCAAAAAGGAATATTGTAAAATTACTAATTGTATTTTATTGTTTAGTTCCAAAGAAAGCAGAAAAAGATTTATGTATCTAACTAATTACATTTTCAGTATATTATTTCCCTAAGCATAATCATCTTTACCTTTGAAATCTTCTTTAAGATAATTTAACTGCTGTAAGCAAATGCAACAAAAATACCTTAATTTATTATATTACCACTCTGATATTCTCTTAAAATATTGTTACTTTTATATTATAAATTGATCTGGATCACAGATAGTTCTGTAACCATTATTTATGCTGCCATTACTATCCTATTAATATCACTTACATTTTGATTCTAAATAACTTAGTGAGCTATCTAGAAAGGAAACGTCTCTGCAGTGTAATCATATCTGCTTTGTTTAGTTCTGCTTTAAATCATGTTCTGGTCTTTGGAAATACTTTCAAGGCATCAAGTGAATTGCTTGGAGAATTCTGAAATAAAAACTATATTGAAAAATACTGTCACTGCAGAAGATAAATATGATCAAATTAAAAAAAATATATAAATAAATAAGGAATAGTATTAGTTGTATTGCAATGAAAGAGGCTTATAGCTATTTATATTAACTGGTAATACTGATCATGTGATAATGTCGTAAGAATAGAAACCTAGAAATGATATTGTTGCAGTATTGCAGGAAGTAAAGTTTATTGTTGTATTTCAAGATATTGAAACAAAATGATATTATCGGTCATAATAAAGATAAAAATACCTGAGGCAATTTATAGTAAGTCTATAAATATCATATCAAATATGTAGATACTAGAAGGATAATCAATGATATGGCTATAAATTTGACAAACAACTTTGTAGTATCATTAATTTAGTGTTCAGCATGTTTTATATTGATGATATGTGACAGAAAAGCAATGATATGTGACAGACCAGAGTATTGTACGAAGCAATGTTATTAAATAAAGAAAATGATAAAGAGAAAACAAAACAAGATAATAAGAAAGCCAAGCTGTGTGGAATACATACATACATACATACATACATACATACATACATATATATATATATATATATATATATTTATATATATATATATATATATATATATGTGTGTGTGTGTGTGTGTATGTATGTATATATGATTTATCTAGGAATCCTAATACTGAGTAGGTGCTGCCAAACTTAGATGGAGAGAAACTTTATGTTATTGTTGTTTGAAAAGGCAAATGGAATTTTATACTGGGAGACTGAGCAATAAGAAATAAATCAATGAACATGTAGGGATAAATGGAGAAGTTGCTGATTGCATAGCTTACAGTGCTAAATAGCTACTGAATATAATTCTACCACAAAGCAAGTAGTTTCAATTCTATCTTCAATACAGATTTTCTGTTGGTGAGTTGAAGATGTACTTTCTAAAAGTGCTTATGTATCACAGTGAAATATATTGAATAGGGTGTTTTTTGAAAGAAATATTTCATTGAAAAGAAAAATTTATCTTAGTATGATAATGTAAATAGCAGTATTTTTGTAAATATAAAAACACCATAAAAAAAGAAAAAAAAAAGAAGAAAAATGCAGAAAATTCCTAATAAATTGAAAGGAGAAACATACTGAAGAGAGATGTTAAATAAGATAAATACTGAATATTTTCCTTTGATTTTGAACATAATTTTTCTTTTAGATTTGGTTTCTAATATTAGTTTCTGTTTGATTTTTAGTGAAAACCTAAAAATATTCATTATAGATGAACTACTTACTTGAAACTACACTTCCTGAAAAAAAAATTATATTTAAAAACTACTCTTAGACACATTCTTCACTGCATGGCTCCATTCAACTTTTAATCAATTTAGATTTTGGATTGCTTTCCTTAATAAGTATCATCATTAAAACTAATTACTTTTCTTTTTCTCAAAGACCTACAGTAGAGTGAATATCTGGTTTCATGTGTTGCATCCACACTGTTCTTCAGAGAATTTGGGCTCAACAGTCTCCCTGCATCTCTTTTTACAGATACCTAGCATAGATTTTACTGGGGAAGCTCAGCAAGGATACACCTCTCTAATTAGAGTATTCTCTTGTCTCCCTATTTTAAAAATTGGTTCTATCACCCTGGGTTGCCATTTCATTGGTACTTTCCAGAGGTTCGAACCATCTGGCATGATAAGAATGTTGCAGGAAGGAATTGCAAGATGGCTTCTTCAAGTGAACTACTCAGCAGATAACTGAGGGTTAGACCAAGAATGAGATGGCTGGGTATCACTCATTAATCTCAGCTTGTCATGCTTGGGAATCTAGCCAGTGAGTGAAATGGCAGCTGATTCTTGTAGGGCCCCATGGAGGAGGTCCCTGGTGATTCTACCCTCATGAATCTCCCAGAAATGGTGAGTGGAGTAAATGGATGGAAGAACTTTTCCTCTGACACTTTAATATTCAAACCAGTTATATCAAGCCCAAATATTCTATCTTACTTGCATTCAAAGTGGCCAGGTCAGGCCTCACACACTTACCATACGATGTCATTCTAAAAATAAATGATCACATCATTGAAATCTCAAAGCTACGAGATAATGTATGATAAATTCAAAACAATGTGAATAAATAAGCATTACATTTGACAGAGTAATCTGAATGCTAAGGAGTTAATTATGGTTGTAATTTTAATTAGTTGAAATTTATCTTTGGCTCCTCACTCCATTAAGTAATGTTAGTCTCTCTGTCCAGTAAAAAATATCTTCATGCAGAAGCCATCCATGAAAACTTTCTTCATGTTATTATGTTACTTAAACACTGAATATTTTCCACTCAAATTTCTATGTATTCTTTCTGTCATTCCAAAGTACAGTAAGCACGAATAAGACTATGTCTTATAGAGGAGGATTAATAATGCTAAAACATGTCTAGAGCTGTCATTTTGCTTATCAAAGCCAAGATTCATCTATGAATGTATGCTCCATTCAATTTTTAATCTATTTGGATTTCAGAGTTATCTCCCTTTCCTTTCTTGGCAAGATTTATCATTAAAGCTAATTATTTTCCTCTTCATGACATGTATAATTTTAATCGGTAACAACATATTTTGTATTCTCCATTAGCACCTCCTCCATCTACTTTAGTTGTAGTTGTATTTTGTATAGAACTAGACATCCAGTAGTTGTATATTATTGAGAGCTTATATGGTGGCTCTCTTGAGAAGTCTATAGCCAAAATGGATAGATCATAGTGATGGCTCACTTGAATTAACAAGCACAGCTTCCTCCTGATTAACTATATGTTTCTATTTGTTTAAATAATATGCATTAATAAACCATTTACATTTGTTATTATTGTCCTTCCTAAATATTATTTCTTACAATCAGCAACTCCCTTAAAAGCTTCTTTTATGGTCCTGACTGTCACCCTTTGCAGAGACTAGTTAAAGCAATTAATATTAAGCCTCATTCACATTCCAGGCATGTTAGCACCAACTAATTATCTTCTTTTACTCTTAGAAATTAAATATTTTCAGCATAAAAATATTTACTTTAGACTCAAAATTTTATCTTTAGAGATTTCTAGTCTTTAATAAATAACTTCAAAGCTATACAATGAAATTGTTTTCATATATAGGTGCAATTATTTAATCATTCCAGTTTGTTTTTGTATGTATGTAGGAATCTTAATTAAATATATATTTCGTTTTGTTAGTTTTGGTAAGAAATTGTAAATATATTTGTTCTAACATCTAACATTCTTCATTTAAAACCTACAAGGTCACTTACAGAAATATCTAAATGTTTTGGCTACATTGTATTACTTCATATCTATTAAATATTTTTACATCAACAAACAAGTGTTTCTGTTGTGTTGTTCCACTACTGTACTTTTACAATTTACTGTATTCTGATTAGGATGCCTCTATTTTTAGTTATTCCCATCCATTCACAGCTGCAGTTGAGTAGCTATTGCATTAACTTCCACATTCCTGTCAGTTGATGGGAAATCCACTAGACAAAAATATCAGACTACAGAAAAATAAAATCAAGAAAAATGTTTCATATCTTCTTATAGAATGCATTGTATAGTATCTGAATACATTTGAAGAATTATCAGATGTTTTGATGTCATATTCATTTGCTAGATTTTTTCCCAGGCACTCATAAGAATTGGTAGACATTTTGGTGTAATATCCTTTTTGTTAAAATTCAAAAATCTCTGTGTTGCTTATTTTGTTAAAATTACTAACTCATTTTATTTATTTATAAACAGATGTATGATTGGATAACCTTTTATTTTAATCGAAATGCAGTTATTAAGTATCAGAGAATAAAACAGCTAAATCAGGTCTCATTTGATTCACTTAAATATTTTTTCAGCTTTGCAATACTTAATTTTAGAATTTCATTAGAAAAAAAATTTAATTAAAAAAAAATAAACACGAAAATAATTGTTTTTGTTTCTTTTGTTTCCAATGTCTGTTATTTTATAAATCTGTAAAGTTTCCTTTCTTTTCAGTGTGATTCTTCATTTTTGATACAGTATTTAAAGATAAAAACCATTGTAATCATCAAATATATGATAGAAAAATCATTGTTTTTGTACAAAAAACTTGCTTGATGTTGCTAACAAACATACTAATATATGCGTGTGTGTATCTACGTATGTGTGTGCATGATGATATTATATTTATATAGGAGTGGCTGTGTGGTAAGTAGCTCGCTTACCAATCACATGGTTCCAGGTTCAGTATCACTGCGTGGCACCTTGGGCAAGTGTCTTCTGCTATAGCCTCGGGCTAA
>NC_068982.1:12381381-12389774 GCF_001194135.2 Octopus bimaculoides
CACCCGTTCACCATCCAGGTAGAGCCAAAGATGCCTCAACCTCAGCGCATATTTGCGCATCAACAGCCAAGGCATCCCCAGCCCACCCTTTAAAGGTTGTTGGCAGCAAATAGAGCGTCTTACAAGTGGATTCGAGCCCTTCCACAAAACGTGGAAGAGCTGTCTTTCCAACTTGATCAACCACGAATCAAGGCAAGGAACGACGAATAGGCGGTAGGTTATGACCGATGCAATGACCACATTGGCTACCTCCGCCCTCCCTTTCAGGGATAGCCACCGCCAAGACCAGGTCTTGACTATGTGGGTCACCTTGCTCGATACCTCAGCTCAGTTCTTCTCTATTTCGAGGTCTGGTCCAAACCAAACTCCGAACTACCGAGTCGATGTTATTGTAAATTTCAATGATCCATCTAAGGAAGCCAAGACCCAGGCCGAACTGTGCCAGAACGGACACCAGGTAGCGATGGTCAACCTTATCGAACGCCTTAGATTGGTCTAAATGGACCAGTGCCCCACCCTTGCCAGAATCGCTATTAGACCCCTCTTAAGTGTACCGTATAAGATGGAGATTATCCTGGATGGTTCTGCCGGGAACGGCACATGTCTGTGCTTCCTCGATTAGACCATCCGCGACACGCGCCAATCTTTTCGATAACACTTTGGCTAAAATCTTCAACTCTGTGTTTAAGCAGAGTGATGGGCCGAAAATTATCAACGGAATCCCCCTTGTTCGAGTCCTTTCTGACAAGCGTCACCACTCCCCGGCGTACAGATCTAAGAAGTAACCCATTCTGCTGCCACTTTGCGTAGACATTCGCCAGCAGGTGCCCGAACAAGTCTGGCATACTCTTATACAACTCGTAGGGTAAACCATCGTGTCCCGGCGCCTTACCCGCGCCGCAGTCTGCTATAGCCTCAATTACCTCCTCAGGTGTGATTGGCCCTTCACAGCACTCCGCGTCCCGCCCCAATAGGCGCGGCAGCCCGGCGAGGAAGTCCGTTAGGTCCTCCCTGCTATCCGGTCCGCCTCCCCCACCGAAAAGCTGGGCGAAGTGCTCCTGAAAAGCCTCACACATCTCCTCGGGCTCGTCTATCAACTTACCTTGTTGGTTCGTCAAAGATCGGATTGTAGCATCATTGCCACGTTGGGCTTCCACCTTGATTCCCTCACAACCCATAGCATGAAGTCTAGCCCTGACAATGCAACCCTTGTGTTTGGCTTCGAGGTGCTGGTTTAACGCCAGTCTCTTGGCCTTCACCTGAATCGCAGAGCTAGTTCTCATTGCTTCCTCTAACTCCTTAACTAAAACTGATTCCCTCCTAGTCTCACTAGCCACTAAACCTATACTATATCTAATAGACTCAAATTTTATGGCTCGTTTGAGGGCATACCACCATTTATTATTAATAATGGAACCAGTTAATGCCCTCTGAATCAACAACCTAATCCGATCACTGTACTCCTTAATCGCCAAAAGGGACGTATTAAGTTTCCAGTAGCCGGAGCCTCTATTATATAGCTTATCTATGTCAAGCCTACAGGTGATCATTTCATGATCACTGTAGCTGACTGGGTAAAACTGTGGACACTTAGCTATATTTCTATCTATTTTTCTAATTAACACTCTATCTATGTATGACCTGGAAGATCCGTCGCTATTTGACCAAGTCCACATTGGAGCGTTCGGAAATTCCAACCTATAAGGGTCTGCTAGCTCAAAGCGACTTAGCAGTTCCAGGAAGCAAGATTTACCTTTTCTAGTAGTTCTCGAGCCAACATAATCTATGCGTGCCTCGCAGATTGTGTTAAAGTCACCTAGCACAACTAAAGAATGTGATGTACCGAGAAACTTCTCCAGATTCCGAAAATAATCACTTTGCCCGGATGGCTAAGGTGCATAAATTGCAACCAGTTTGAAAACTTTACCATGGCTGAACGTCAAGTCTATGATGACCAGCCTACCTTCTAGATCTGAAAAAATTAACTTTTTCTCAGAAACCCGGTTTCTTTTTAATAGGACCAACACCCGCCCTCCCCCTAGAAGGACAGCCTGGAGAGAAAAAATTCTCGTAGTCATTCAACAGGGGGAGAAGATCTCTTGGCCTCCTTAACCGGGTCTCTGTAGTAACAATAACATCCAAATTCCGCAACATACATGAATGTTTGACGTTGCTTACCTCTGCATCAGTGGTTCGAGGTTCCTTCGTTCGCGTTTTCTTTCTCCTTTTTCTGGGCTCGTGGCGTATTTGGACTAAGGTCCTCGTAAATATATGGAGAAAAATCCATTCTGAGAGTCCTACGTCGTGAATGAATTCGGACTTAATCCGTCCGTTATCCTTCCGGCCTATCCTGTAGATGAGAAAGTCTTTTGATGATGTTCTTTCTACCTGTTTGGCAGATGAAATAGCTGCCAAACGGTTAATCAGTCTATTATTTGATGCCTTGATGGCCATGTAGGTATTTTCTTTTTCTTTCTCGTTCTTCTTTTTTAAGTTCAGTTTAGTAGGGGTGGTCTGTGTTTTTTTTCTTCTTTTTTCTTTTGGAAACAGTCGATCATTCCTCCTCTCAATCTTTCTCTTTGGTGTTGGTACTGGCTTTCATTTGTTGTTTCTTCTAATTCTTCTTCTTCTTCTTTTTCTTTCGGTATACATTCCAACCTGATGTGGCCCTTCAACCCGCAGTTAAAACACCTTGGTTTTCTTCCTTCAACAAATATTATCAATCTTTCTTCTCCGCCTACATTTATGATTTCCGCAATCTCTTCAAGGGTTGCGACTTCTGCTTGAATTAGCATTGTCCCTTCCAATTCTCCTCCTTTTCCACAGAGGCCTGGAGTATAGTTATTTTGTCCTCTAGGCCCATCGTGATAGCTGCCACTAAACAGGTGGCGTCAACTTCTGGAGGGATGTTGTCGACTTTCACCTTTGACGTTCTTCTTCCCATATATACGGGAAGAAGAACCACCTCCTCCCTTCTGAGGGTCTCCGAGGAGTACTTCTTGGCTGCTTCCTCTGACCTAAACCTCACTTCGACCGTTCCAAATCTTTTGCCACGGTTAATATACGTATTATCAGGCCAAATAGGTTTGAGGCATTTTTCCACAATTTTATCCTCTATTTTATATATCCTTTTTTTTTCCAATGTTGTAGGTTTTATACAATATTCTCCTCCTGTTAACTATGTTAGTTGTTTCTTCCGGAGTAGCCACTTGAATTTCAGACCCCTCTTTTTTAGTATTGACATGTATCTTTGCAGATTGCTTCTCTCCGTGTTTAACTGGGTTTCTTTTCTTCCCGCTGCCTCAGCGAACTTTTTGGGTGACACTGCCGGTGATTTCTTCTCTTCAAAAAAGTCTGATTCTCTTGGTGTCACTGCCGGTGAAATTCTTTCTTCACCTGCTTCAGACACAGGTGAGCATGAAAATGGTGCAAGCAAAGAAGTTTCCATTTTTTTTTTCACAAAATTGACTTAAAAGGCCACAAGATATAATAACAATAATTCTTCCGCAGGGGGGAATTTCAACAAGCAGCTTCCAAAAAAACAATCAACAGTTCTTTTCAACAAAACAGTAACAACTCACCACAGTACTTCAACCAAACAAAACACAGAGAAAAAGTAAAACGTACCAACAACAGGAGACTTGCACTAAGAAATTATTTGTGAGGTTATAAAATTATAAATTGGTCAAAGTATTTCTTTATATTTTTGTTTTTATAATTGGAAGATGTCAATTAAAATTTTTAGATTTTTAAATTTAATGCAATTATAACTGTCCATTTGTTATAGATTAAATATGCACGGGTTCTAATTCCAAGAGTATCTGTTCAATCTTTATTTAATGTATAATTTATGTCATGTAAATGTGCGTATAGTCAAATAATTCTAATTAATTTATCTATTAATCTATTTGTAAGTATCACCTTATATTTTGATATCACAAAAAAAGAGAGAGAGAAAAAAAGAAAGAAACCCATATATGTAGTCACTAATCTAAATCTTTATTAGATCTCCTATAATATTTAAAGGTTTTATAAAACCTATGTCTACATGTTGAAAATGCTTCTGATTGACAATTTATTAAATTCTTGTGTTTATATAATAATATATACAGTGATTCCTTCATACAGAGACGGCAACTATTAGACTTATGCGTGTATGGTGTGGCTGAATCCATTATTGACCAATCTAATTTATAGTTAACTTTGTTTTTCTGAAGTTTATGTATATATGTAGCTAATGATGTCGTATTGGTAGCTATGTTTGGTTTAAAGGAGTGTATATGTGTTAAAAATCTTTGTTTAAAATTAACGGAACTACTATATATACCATACTATGTGTATTATTAATTAATGTAACTATGCATTTGTATATTATGTTAAATCTTCTACAATTGCCTTTTAAAGGGCATAATTTTTTATTTTTACATGAGCAGTTTTTATTTTTACTTTTATATTTCTGTTCAGATGAATATTGCCTACTATTGTTATGATTATTTGTGGTGTCTGGTATTATTGAATTTATTGTAGTATTATTTATCGCAGAGTTACATACATTTATTGTTTGTGAATTACTGTTTTTATTTTTATTAGCTTGTGGTATTGTGTTATCTAAGGCATTTTGTATATTTTCGAATGTATGGTAGTTAGAATTTTGCTGGGGTTTTGTTATATCAATATCATTGTTAGTCGTTCCAGTATTTTGCGTATTACATATAGTCCTATTGCTACTTATTATCTTATTATTATTATTGCTATTCTTATTACAGCTGTTTTTATATTTGTTGATTTTTCTTTTATTAGAACAGGCAATAATAGATCCTATGTTTGGTGTTGTAGAGAAGGATATTTTAAATATGTGGTGATACTTGTGATTCTTAGGAAAATTATTTTTAACTATATTTAAAAACTTTTTGCTAAACCTTTAACATTTAATGAAAATGGAGGTGTGTACCAAATAATTTCTCTCTCTCCGCTCCTATTAGGTAGTTTATTACGTTTATATATTGGTTTTGGGATTTGTATATTTTTCACTGAGTATTTATTGTTATTATTATATTTAGTTCTTTGCCTATCATTATTTTTTCTAGGTTTTTTATTGTAGTGTGTAGAAGTTTCGTCACTTTGTATTAGTTGCGTATCATTGTTATTGTGTGGAGGCGCAATGGCCCAATGGTTAGGGCAGCGGACTCGCGGCCGTAGGATCGCGGTTTCGATTGTGAGTGTTTATTGAGCGAAAACACCTAAAGCTCCACGAGGCTCCGGCAGGGGATGGTGGCGAACCCTGCTGTACTCTTTCACCACAACTTTCTCTCACTCTTACTTCCTCTTTCTGTTGTGCCTGTAATTCAAAGGGCCAGCCTTGTCACACTGTGTCACGCTGAATATCCTCGAGAACTACGTTAAGGGTACACGTGTCTGTGGAGTGCTCAGCCACTTGCATGTTAATTTCACGAGCAGGCTGTTCCGTTGATCGGATCAACTGGAACCCTCGACATCGTTAGCGACGGAGTGCCAACAACAACAATTGTTATAGTTAAGGTTATCGTTATTTCTTATTGTAGTATCGCATGTAGTTTTATTTAATTCCATTTGTGCTATGTAAATTTTTAGTTTAGTATCCTTTATGTATTTAATAGTTTGTTCAAATCCACTAGCAGCTAAAGCCTGATTATAATAATTGGCATGATTATTAAAAATTTCTTCATTATAAGATAGGTCAGATATTCTAGTAGATATATTATTTACGGTACTTTTAAGCAATGATATATGATGATTTCAATTAATATTTATATATTTGAGATATTCATTAGGTTTATGAAATGAAGAGTAGGTTGAATTATTAAGGTCTAAGGTTACGTCTAAAAAATTTGCTTTACAATAACTTTCCTCAAATGTGATAGATAAACCAAAATTTTTATAAAATCTTTGTAGTTCCTCTCTCATTTTCCCTATTTTTCTTTTAGATCTACCGTTATAGACTAGGAGTGCGTCATCTCTATAAATCCTCCCTTCAAATATGGGAAGTAGTGTTTAGTCTCATATAATAAATATAATCCTACTAGATCTGTGATTTGTGCAGAATCGGACGATCCCATTGTAATATCAAATAAATTAAATAAACTATTATTACCAGATCGGCACCATAATTTGTCATTGAATTTAATGAGTGTTTTTCTAGCTAACAGAATAATATCGATTTCCAATGGTGTAATGTCAGTATGATTTTTGGCTAAAATTATAGCTTTATTTAATATAATTGGTAATATGGATGCGTAATAATATAAAAGAAATACTTTGACCAATTTATAATTTTATAACCTCACATATAATTTCACATTATATTATCTAAGTCTATGAACTATATTTGAAATACAGGACAATGCAATGGATTTTATACATAATTATTATGGATTACTACAAAAGAATTACCAAAGAGGCATATTTGAATTTCAAGATTCTCATACTAAAGTCTACTTACCAAAATCAAAAGCAGTAAATTTTAATTTATATTTAAAAAAAACAATATTTTCCCATATTACTTCATAAACTTTTTTAAAAACTACCATTCATTAAATTATACAAATTTCACATTTGATATTTCTGAGGAGCAGAAGAGTTATCTATAAATGCTTATCAATATAGGATTCCATTATTCTATATTATCTAAGTCTATGAACTATATTTGGAATACAGGATAATATAATGGATTTTACACATAACTATTATGGATTATTACAGAAGACCAACCAAGGAAGAATATATGGATTAAAGTCTCATACTAAAGTGTACTGACCAAAATCAAAAGCAGTAATTTCTAATCTTTAGTTTATATTTCAAACAAACACCTTTTTATCATAGTACTAAGTCCGATATTAGTCGACTTAGCAAATCTATTCTGGATACTGTACTACCCCTAATAATTCCTAATCTATCTCTGAAATTATGGTTTGATACGGATGAAGTAATACATTGGTTTAAATCCATTGAAAACATACGTAATCATTCATTTATTCAATATGACATTAACAGTTATTCTTCCAGTATATCTCCTATTCTTCTTAACAAATCTCCAATTTTCGCAAAATCCTCTCTCTTATAACTAGAGATAAAATTGACGTTATTCTTTTAGCCAGGAGGACTATCAGAATTTGATGGTAAGCTTTGGACGAGATCTGATGTCCCTGATAATTTCGATGTAGCTATGGGCTTGAGTGATTCGGCTGAAATCACTAATTTAGTTGGTGCGTATCTTTTAAGGTGCTTCAACAGAGAAATCCCTGAATTGCAGAGAGGTTTATATAGAGATGATGCTCTTTTTATCATCACTAGCGACAACAAATCAGTCATAGAAAGAATGAGAAAAACAATTTGAAAATTTTTTAATAGCTTCAACTTAGGTATTACGTATGAATATGGTGCAAAGGTAGCAAATTTCTTAGATACTATTTTAGATATTAACTCAGGATAATACCACCCTATATGAGACCAGGTGAAGTTACGAGATACGTGTGCAAATTATGAAATCACCCCACTAATGTGTTAAAATCGGTAATTAAAAGTATTTCTAGGAGAATTTAAAAATTAACAGCAAATAAGGATATTTTTAATACCCATTTCCACCACTACAACTTTGCTTTGTCTAAGGTAGGATATGACCAGGAAATTACTTTTCTTAATTCTGAAAGTATAGCACCTATTAATAGTGGAAATGATGAGAGTCTGAGTGATAGGGGGATTACTAACTTACTTAGTAGTGAAAACATACCAAATAGAAAAGCATCCTACAAACCCAACAGTTTAAATGATAATAAAATAAGCAACAACAGGAAATTAGATGCTAAAACTGGTGGGAAGCTTAGGTTAGATAATAAAGGTAGTGAAAAGAATGAGCTGGTTACTCCACCCTACATAGATATGAAAAATATTGGTAACGGTGACACACCTAATAATCATGTCACGATTCTGGGGAGCAGTGAAAGGGCAGGTAGATCCCGCCCTGACTTACGCCGTACGTTTGAAAGTAAGGACTTCGTCTGCTTCAACGTTCCTTACAACTGTGCCATATCCACAAACATACATTGGAAATTTATGGCTATTTAAAAAAAAAGCTTTCCTGCTTCACATAGATATAAAAGAATTTTCCCCTTAAGACAGAATCTCGTATTCTACTTTATCCCCATATGGGTACCATCATAGCTAAGTTAAATAAGAAGAACATAAAATTAGCAAGAGTTGATGATAATAATAATAATAATAATAATAATAATAATAATAATAATAATAATAATAATAATAATAATAATAATAATAATAATAATAATAATAATAATACTGTCAACAATAACATAAACCCCTACAATGAGAATAGTAATATTAATACTGATATTGTTAGT
>NC_068982.1:12390072-12391724 GCF_001194135.2 Octopus bimaculoides
GAGAGAGAGAGAGAGAGAGAGAGAGAGCAGTGCTCTATGGAAACATATGAGATTTTTAAGCATAAGAACAAGAGCAACCTGATTAACAATACATTAGACCTAAGGGTATCATGTGTACATAGTGTCACCCGTACATTTAAATATTTTCGAAATTAGCGTTTTATAGGTGCTATGCTTGAACTGGATTGATGGAAACTAATAAAATTTTAGTGTTGTATCTGATTATACTTACCCTCTCTCTATATATATCATGTGATATTGAGTTATATGAGGAATTAAAGTACATTGCATATAATATAAGCTATTTAGTATAGTAAATTGGTGTGCTGCATGGAGTTACTATCCTATGAATATTCCTGCCTAGTTAGTCTAACTTCATCATGGTTTTAGTAATTAAACTATTTATTCCTTTCTATAGTGTTCCACCCTACTGATCATATTATTATTTTTATAAAAGCATTTATGTAAGTAGACCTCCTAATTATGTACCCCCCCCCCATAGGAAACTATATTATCATGTATGTATTAGCACTGGTAACTTTACAACTTATACCTCTTAACTCATAATCAATATATAGTTAGCATATTTTATTGCCCCAGTATTCCATTAGTAAATACTTAGATCAGTCTTTATAGATACCACCCAATAAGTAAATAATTAAGTATATGAACAAATATTAAACTAATTCTGTAATTTTCTCTCTCTTTTGTAGAAAAGTTTGGTATATGTACAAAATTTATCTTTTTGGTTATATCTTTCTTGATAATCCTAAATTTTATCTTTATACAACATAACAATATTGTTTAAAATCAATCACCTATAGTACCCCTTGATAAAATTTCCTCTGTATTATCATCATTGGTTTTATTAGTGTCTTGCCCCTTTAATTGGTAATTAACATCTTGATTTGAGGTCTTCCACTTCCCAGCCTCCTTATAGTCAGTTACTTTAACTACTTCAAAATAATCTTGACAAGTTTTATGACCCTACCCACTATGTTCTGTTAACTCTCTCCTGCCCTTTCCTAAGAGACACAATCCTCTAGTCTTAGATTTGGCAATTGATAAATAAGACTAATAAATTAAAACTGAACCAAAATCCGTTACAAGCTATGACACCCAACAAACTTTTTTCTTGATGTCTAGTAAATGCTAAGCTGAAGTGGTGGCAGCATGCACTTTGTCTGTCTTCTTACTCTATTAGAGTATTTAAGTAAAATTATATTAATGTGTCCGACTGATTAAAAAATTCTATTTATTTATTTATGCAGCTGAGGATAGCCTTGCATTTAAATTGATATAATGATTGCATTGTTCAATTAAATGAAGCCGCTTGAATCGGTCGTACTGTATTATCATCTCTGGATATCCTGTTGCTTATTTTGATTTTATTCACCTTATTTTGAGTTGTACAGGTAATAGCGCAATAATTTTTGATGCTTCAACTTAAGTACCTAACTCAACTGAAACTCAATCTATATGTATATATATATATACGTGTATATATATTTCTCTCTATATATGTATATATACGTATATATATATATATATATATATATGTACATATATATGTATATAAACGTGTATATGTATATATATTTATATACATATATATACGTATATGTGTGTGTGTATATATATATATATATATA
>NC_068982.1:12392275-12396866 GCF_001194135.2 Octopus bimaculoides
TATATATATATATATGTATGTATGTATGTATGTATGTATGTATACACGCACATTATACATGTATATATATTCATATATATGTGTATATATGTATATTCATGTATATGTGTGTGTATATATTATATGAAAGTGTGTGTATGTATATTACGTGTTAAAAAGAATGCTACAAAGCTGAAGTACTTCATCTAAGGGAGATCTCTTTAAAGATTGCGTTAAAAAACACAGCATACTTCAAGGCAGACAAAACAAAATTGACCTGAAATTGAATGAAAGCAGTAGATATCAATATTTTGCGGTTATTTCTACTTCTCAGTGTTACGTACTCCTCCACTTCCGAAACTATTCACCTTAGCCAGATAGAGGTGTATATACAAATAGTGTAATATCTATTTGCTGATATGTTTATTTAATAGAAGTATTTTTGAAAGCAGTATTTGAAATGCTTTTGCGCCTGATATGCATGGTGTATGTGAAATTTTTATTCACCTTAACCTAATTAATTTACTTCCATCCATTTTATATAGAAATTAATATGTATGCTCTTGTGTTTTCATATCTATGCTGACAAAATCATTTCATTACATTTATGCGCATGAAAGGAATGAATATGGTGCGCAAACTGTTTCTTGGATGGGTTTTTGTCAGTTCAATATATGTTTTCAACACACTGTTATCTCTCCTTAATGTTAGAAATATTGCAATGGTCATTCAACCTTGGTTATGCAATTAAAAGATATATTATGGTTAGAATTATGGATGCATAATTTAGTTCTATATGTTTTCACAAAAGATTTTTCTTACATTAGGTGTGGTAGAATATGAAATTTATGAAGTTTTTGTTAATAAATTTATAGTTTAACAAGGAGGAAAAGGTTTGTTTAACAGATTAAACATTATACAACAGTAAGACATTATTGCTCAACTGCTTGAGCTAATAAGGTAACCTCTACTGGTAGCTTGACTTGTTAAAATTTTCAGCCAAACCTCATTTTTATGCTCTAACATTTTAAAAACGGGAAGGATACATTAAATAATTGTGTAAAACAATGTCTGAGAAAAGCTCTTCTCTCTCACAGCTAACTAGACAGTAAGACCTAAATATATTTATTTCTAGAAAAACCTCAGCAAAAAACAAAACGGAGCTAACAAAGTATTCATCAAACACAACAGTGATCTTCTTCTCTTACAATTTAATGTATCCCAGGGAATTCTATTTAGAGCTAAGCAAACAGGTAATGACTTTACACGTTCATACTCTGAAGAGATATGGACATTAACTGCTCTGCCGGTAGTTCTTCAATGAATGTGATTTAAAGAGAAAATCTACTAATTCGGCTTTCAGTATTTTAATTCATTTTTCTTCTTAATGGACTATCAGAAGAGGAAGAACAATGTCCATTATTCTTCAGATTGACAAGGAGCAAGGAGTATATTTTTGTACCGGCGACCTAGTTCTGAATACTAGCGAACGGGTGTACACTGCTAAAGGCACTCAAGGGCTAGATGTTAAACTGAGCAATAATTTGTGTCTGCCATCCACTAGCTCTGACGAGCTTCCACACAGTTTCCAACCACCAAATTTCACTCACAGGGCGTTGGTTAATCTGAGTTTACAACAGAAGACATCTTCCTAAAGAATCAAACACTTAAAATTACATAACTACAAAGAGAACTTCATGAGGAAAGAGCCATATCTGCATTCAAAAAAACATATCAGTACAAACACTTACCATATCCTCAATATAGTTTCATTAATGATGTGGGCATTGCTTTCATCTACGACTTAATATGCATTTCACACATACTGAAATATATAAACATCATAATTTTTGTATTTAAGTGGAGTCTTTGTAATTGAATACTTAACAAATGTTTCAAATTTTGGTACAAAGCTAGCAAGTTTGGGGGAGGGGTAAGTCGATTACATTGTCTTCAGTCCATTCAGTCGTGCCCGCCACACAACCTTTTTTGTCATATGCAGCAGACAAAGGAAAACTGCTTGACTTTTCCAGTCAAAGGAAGACGGCGGGGCGATCTTCACAATGAAGACGGCTGATAGCCGGATCCGTCCTACACAGGACAACAACTGTTCAACATGCTTCCACAAGTCAGCAATGCTTGAGCACAGTACAAGTGCATGCAGAATGGTTTCGTGGCTCTGTGTACATCTTGGGCCGGCGCAGCTGACGACACTACCATGCCTGTATAGATTATCCAAACCGACAATACCCCTTATTGCACTGCAAGGTCAGAAATTTCTGGAAATTAGCCATGGGCTCCGGCCCGAAAAGACTTGCCAATTGATTTTCATTGGCGCCTAAATTTTCCCGAATACGTTGTCGCTCTTACCCACCACTAATCTATAGAACGCTGTAGTGGAACATCTGCCGATCGTATTTCCTTTTCATGAGCAGCTTGATTAATTAATTTTCTTTAACTAAACACTTTGAAACTTCGTATACTGGTAGAATGTGTCCTATAGAACATCTTTTACTGATAGCGTTGTTGAGAAAAGTTTCTATTTTTGAAGTTATTTCGTGTTAAAGTTGTCGTATTTCGGTAATTTCAACCAATCAATGACGTGTATTCAGCTGAATAAAATTACTGCTGTTGTTTGTCAACAACAACTATCGGAGGTGTATATTTCGTTTGTTACTGTTATTTATGACATCGTTCGTGCGTTCGTACTGGTTTTAGCTTTAAAAAAATTTACAATTTTTCTACTTAGGGTTGGGGTTTTAGAGTTAGGGTTTAGGTTAGAGTTAGGGTTAGGGCTAGGGTTTTAGGGTTAGGGTAAGGGTTAGGGTTTTAAGGTTACGGAAAAAAGTGAAAAATGAAGAAATTGGAGTGGGGAGGACTAACGGGGACCAAAAAATTTCAAAATTCCGATTTTTGGCAATTTTCCGGAATCTCCGTATCCGAAAAACTGGGTTTCTGACAAAAAAAAAAAACAGAAAAATTTTTAAAAAAACAATAATTTGGAAGAAAATGGTGGGGGTGTGAGAAAGTCTTTCCGAAAATAGTAGCTTAAAAACAGGAAAAAAAAACCCCTACAAGCAGTAGAAATGCACAAACGATTATGGTGGTGTCATGAAGTAAACGTACTTCAGATACACTCGTTTATTCATACGAACGTAACAGAGATGAAATATGTCATAAATAACAGTGACAAACGAAATATACACCACCGGAAGTTGTTCACAAACAACAGCAGTAATTTTATTCAGCTGAATACACATCATTGATTAAAATTACCGAAATACGATAACTTTAACACGAAATAACTTCGAAAATAGAAACTTTTCTCAACAACGCTAAGAGTAAAAGATGTTCTATATGAAACATTCTACTAGTATACGAAGTTTCAAAGTGTTTAGTTAAAGAAAATTAATTAATCGAGCTGCCCATGAAAAGGAAAAGATCCCTAGGGTCGATGTAATGGACTTCTTCCTCCTCTCAAAATTGTTGGCCTTGTGTCAAAATTAGGAAGAATTGTTAATATTATTGATTGGTTGATTGATTGATTGATTACCTGTTCAACCCAGTTTTCAAATTATTCTCCTAAAGGCTGAATTCTAACAGGTTTAACCTGAATGAAGAATAATTTTTTACTTTACTTTCATACAGGGAATATTTGAACCTTTGTTAGTCTGTTTATAAGGGACTCAGACGAAAATAGGTCCGTTATAGAATAATTTTTATATTATTACCTCCGCCTAAGCGAAGGCGGAGGTATTGTTTTCAATTGTGCTTGTTTGTTTGTCCGTGAACGAGATATCTCAAAAACTGCTGGATGAATTCGAATGAAACTTTAAGGGATGTTTGGCCTTGTGACTGGCACGGTCTCATTAGATTTTGGGATCGATCCGGTACCGAACAAGGATTCTGGATTATTTTTTTAATAATTTCTTTACATGTATGTGTAAAGTTTCATATAGTTCTCTTGTACACGCACCCACATACACACATATACTCATATTTTCAGCGTTGAACATTACCATCCCATTTCTATTGTACACACACACACACACACATACACAAAAATACCTCTCTTTTACATACACACACACACACACACTCACACTTCAAACGCCGTTTATCGGCTTTTTCACTCCTTCTTCGTTATTCATATATCACCCCTTCCTTTCTCATTCATACGACGCTCTCTTTGTCACTTCGTTTCGTGTTTCTCATTGTCATTACTTTCTCTCACTCCCTCTCAGTCATGGCTATTACTCTCACTACTTCCTTCACTGTATTAGTAGAAACTGATGGAGAAAGAAATCAAACTACATAAACAAATAGCAGCAAAACCGTTCAAAAATTAAATAACACTAACATTTTTATAATATCAATGGAATTTTCTCGATGTGAACTTTCCAGTGCAGTAATTAGATTTTTAAAATTCCGTTTACTTTGTGTGATTTAAGGGAGATTTGGCTGTTGTTTCTAGCAACTTTTATATTTCTTCCCTTCTATCTGTATCAGCGTTCTTACACATCGATCACGCGCTCAACATATAATATACACATTAAGAGTAAAAGAGGGAGAGAGAGAGAAAGAGAGAGAGAGAGAGAGAGAGAGAGAGAGA
>NC_068982.1:12397214-12398924 GCF_001194135.2 Octopus bimaculoides
ACATACACACATCAACATTATAGATATAAGATTTAGTTTCTGTGTTTCTTATATAAACATGCGCACGCATTGCTATTTTATAACTGTCTTCCGTTCTCCCTTCCTCTCTTTCTCTCTCTTCATTGCTCCCGTTCTCTATTCCTTTCTCCCCCCCTCTCTCTTTTCCTCTCTCCCTCTTCTCTCTCGCTCTCTCAAGCGCATACACGCGTACGTACACACAAGCATTCACTTCAAGATAACTCATGTTCGTCAATGTTTTGTAAATATACAAACTACGGAGCTTATGGACAACACATTGCAAATCAGTGAACTTCATTACAAATGTGGGTAATTTTTCAGATTAACACCCGCACGATTTTCACCAGGGTGTTAGGGTTACGGTTTTGGGGTCAGGGTTTAGGGTTAGGGTTACATAATCGTGCGGGTGTTAATCTGAAAAATTACCGAAATGTGAAAACTACCGACCCTACCATTTGTTATAACTTTTGTTGTTCTGTATAATATGTACATAGATTATGCCTCCAAAGAAGAGAGCTTGCTGGGGAAAGAAAGCAACCGGTTTAAAAAGATAGCAACTAACTGCAGCAATTCACCACATTCCAGAAGCTACTTTGAACATAATGCAAAATGGTGCATCAACATCTACTGCCTAATCTGATAGAATGGCAGAACTGTGTAGCAACAGATCTCCAGAAATTGCTTCATCAAAAATTGCCGTCCTACCTCCTGCGAAAAGGAATTACCCTGCTATGTATAATCAAGGCAGCGCAAAAAGTTGTTTTGCACAAGCATTTCTATAGCTAATTAGACGGATGAAATTTACATACACTTAATAATGTTACGCAAAACAGCCTTCAGACTTTCTCTATTAATTTCATCGTCTTTTCATTTATGAACATATTTACATCATAAGGGTTTTATTCGTTGTAAGGCTTTCTTTTTTCGTTGATTTTCACCTAGCAAGACTTATCGTAGATGGCGTAATAAGTCACACCCGGACAACGTCGGGTTATACTGCTAGTTTATAATAAAATAAATATATACAAATTATAAAAATAATATACAGTACAGTACTGTTTCTACTTCGCGGATTTTCACCTATCGCGGGTTTTTTTGGAATGAAACATCCGCGATAGTCGAGGGATTACTGTACTATATAAATGGCTACTTACGATTTTGTCTGTAATTACAAGCATCGTTTTTACATTCTGCAATGGAAAAAATAGATAAATTTTCAAGTCTTGCGTGCTTCAATAATCGGAATATATAATACAGTTCTATATTTAAGAGATGAGGAATTATGTACATTATTTACATTTGACAGACATTTGTCCTCATCTTGTTTGTTGTTAACACAACGTTTCGGCTGATATACGCTCCAGCCTTCATCAGGTGTCTTGGGGAAATTTCGAACCTGGTTTCTCATTCCTAAGGTATTTTTCGATGTTATTATTATTATTATTATTATTATTACTATTATTATTCAGGAATCGAACTCGGAATCTAGGGTTTAGTAGCCCACGCTCTTAACCACTACGCCCACGGGCATATGGCGTAGTAGTTAAGAGCACGGGCTACTAACCCCAATTCTCCAAGGCACCTGATGAAGGCTAGAGGGTATATCAGCCGAAACGTTGTTTTAACAACAAACAAGATGAGGACAAATATCCGTCAAATATAAATAATGTAAATAATGTATCGGAATATATA
>NC_068982.1:12399706-12406164 GCF_001194135.2 Octopus bimaculoides
CCCCTATTTCCTTCAGTTTCCGCAGCAAAAGCTCAAGCCAACACATATAGAAGCGGGGAGAAGGGACACCCTTGACGTACTGAGCGCTTGGTTGAGAACGGCTTCGATAAGAAACCGTTCACCCGAACGATCGAATCGATGTTGCTATAAAGAGCAATAATCGAACTGAGAAAACCGACCGTCGCGAGGACCGACACCAGATACCGATGGTCAACCCTATTGTAAGCCTTAGATTGGTCTAAATGGACCAAAGCCCCATCCTTGCAAGGAATCCTGAGAACCAGCTATGTTGGTCGAATTGGGCATACTGCCCTAGCAATTAACAATTCCCTCTTGAAACAAGGGGAACACATAACAATTACTTCCAAAAAGCAATAATAGAGTTCAACGAACTACAAATGTAACAAGAAAAATCCAACAGATTGACAACAGTAGAGGTAAACTCACGATAAAGCAGCAAAATAACCAAAAAACTTATTCACAGTTTAACTTGTAGCAAGTGTGATTTTTAATTACCCACTAGGGGCGAACATAGCGGGGACAATACATGACACATGGGGACATGAAACAAGAAAATAAAAAGAAAAAAAAACAAAAGAAATCACACAAACGTATGAGGATATGAACAACACGTGACAGACCAGCCGAGAGCGAGAAATGTATGCCTATCCGCTGGAAGCCTACCGTCAGCTACATAAGGAAACTTTTCTCGCTATTTCCTCAGTGAGTTGGGATGTACGGTCGACTTCAGATCTGCGGCAGAGAGGAGTTTATTTCGCAGGCAGCCTCAGCTATCCTTTGACGGGTACGTTTGTTCCTGTCCTTCAGCAGAAGTCGTTACATATTTGTTTTCCTATTTTACACCGCATACCTTATGTACCAACTGCATGTGAAAATATTGTGTATATATTCTGACCATTCTTTCAAGATGTATTCCACCAGCTTTGCCGTGTTAATGCTCTTTAACGGGTTGAATAAATCGTCACATTTTAAGCTTCTGATTTTCTCATTTCTTCCTTTATCTACACGCACACGTATACTGGAACTCAAACTAGCTTTATCCATCAACGCAACTACCCCCGTTAAAAACTACTGAAAATGACGTGTTATTTGGGTTAAAGCATTTAATGGAATTGCAAGAACCCACAGAACCAGTACTCGATAGTGATTCCAATTGCATTGAAGTAAGCGGCTACAATACCTCGAGGAATTAATCGCAGGTTAATATCACCAATCGGTACATGTACACAGCAGGTAGAAATTACTTGTAAGGAAATATGAACTCACAATTCGTGAACTGCAAACCGGAAAAATTACCCACCATCACAACTATTATCATTACCACCACCATCTCTACCATAACTATGTATTTTTCTCTTTATGAGGAAAATTGGTTTCGACAGTGAACATTTAGTAATTCAATCACAGGAATCTATACTCATCAAATCACTGTGAGCAGTATTTTTTTTTTCATAAACACATGTGCTCATAAGAGCACATTATGTTTTGTTTATTCAGTTTGGTGGTTATAAATGTCACATAATGTGACAAGGCTGAAGGTTTGAATTACTGATACAATTGAGAAAGAGAGAGAGAGAGAACTGGAAAGACACGGCCCTAGTACTCAACTATTAATATATCTATTGACTTCTAAAGGAAAGGCAAAGTTGTCTTCGACATGATTTGAACTCGAATCGCAAAGAGCCGAGAAAAATATCGCATTCCAACATACTAGCTCAGCTGTTCTCAAACGCTGTGCTGTGAGTTTCCCAAAGTATTACTTAAAACTTCAAGAAATCTATAATTCTTGAGCACCTTGAAAAATGTGTTATTCATAATTTTATGACACACACGAAGGATTAATAAAACAAGGAAATTCATAGCTTTTTTTACGATTTTCTAAATTTCTAACATTAAAACGGCGTTCATTTTCTACCTTTCATTGTGTGACACGAAGTCAGGAAGATTGTTAAACGATAGTTTAACGACTCCAGAGATGGTATGTGACAGTAACAGAAATTGAGCAACTGATTAAATGACTTGCGATATTCCTTAAGTTTCAGTCTTAATTTATGCCTATGTCAACCTTGTTTTTCACTCTTCCTGCTGTTGATAAAATAAGTACTGGTTATATGTTGGTATGTTTGAGACTGTATCCGTTTTTTTTTTTAATTCGTAGCCTTATGCCTAAATTAGAAATCAATATACAGAATTTCGGAGGTTGTACTTGTCTAACAATTCATTTAATTTGAGACCGTGTGTTGAAACTAAAGGAATTGAAGCGTGGTAAACTCATTTTAGTCATTCAAAAACGCACAGAAACTGTGATGTGAATGTGCAAGTGACCAGATCATTGACAATGCGACGAAAATTTTGACGCTAGGTAATAAAAGATTGGGTTACTGGGTGTTTTTGAATGGCAAAAATTAGTCTTCCTTGTTGCAGTTGCTAAGATACTGAAGGTTTTAAAACATGAGTTATGAAAAATAATTGAATTACTTTTTCGCGTGACGTTACAATCTTCATAACAATCGGCTGTAAATAGAAATGAAACCAGTATGAAAATGAGAAAGGGTCAAACAGGAGATACAAGGAGGGGGAGTTATTATTAGCTACAGATCTTATTCTTAGATGGGAAAAAAAGCTAAATTTATAAAACTGAGATTAAAAGAAAATACTGTTTGGTACATAACAATAGTCTTAACGCCACAAACACTCCAAGTTAGCTTAGCTATTGATATTTTTGTAGATAGAAGAGAATTTTCTTTGTTTTTTTTATCCTTAGACACAAGGCTAAACCATTAATCTTTAACCTTTGATTAGAAATAAGTGTCTTTACAATGTATTATCATTTCTCCTCTGTTTTCATTTACCAGTTTTTAAAAGTACACGTTACCTCGTCCGATCGGAAACTTTTTGTCCCAAACTCCATGTTCCATAAAGTTATACCGATCAAAATTTTGTAATTGGAAACACTAATGTGAGGGTAATTGTTGCTATTGCCCTCTCTCCTATTGTTGTTCATAAATGATGACGAGACCACCGACGGAATAACATATTGGACGTCCTAATTTTAGCTCAATAATTCGCATCCACTGATGGCATTTTTACACATACAATGTGTGTGTGTGTGTGTGTGTATCTCTATAATATTCAAAATGATTTTTAAAAAAACATGTTTATTATGAACTTCCGGTAACGCATGCCCATCGATAAACAGTAACCGGCCAGTGTGAAGTATTCATGACCGTACTGCAGGTTAATGCATGGTATAGATTCCTATATTATAAGAATTTGTTGTGAAAATATTTTTGGGAAGGTAAAAAAAAAAATAGTGTACAAGCAAAGATACATTCTGACACGCATCACAATTTCTTTCAAAATTTTAAATTTCATTTTGTAGATATGTGATGTATGTCAGTATGTATGTGTGTTATCAAAATAAATATTTTTCCGTATTAAATTTCAATATAATTATAATCTTCACACTTTGAAAGATATTTGTAAAAAATTTCATTTAAAAATACCCATTTTTCCGAAAGTTATGAGGAAACAAACCCGACTCATGTGAATTTTCTGAAACTCTTCTCCCCACAGCCTCGAATATTTTTATTCACAACAAATTCCAATATAATCGGAATCTACACTACATGAAGCCTATTTGTAGCAAATCTCATTTTTTTAAATCCATTTTTCTGGAAGTTATGAGGAAACATTCACTTTTGTGAACGTATGCATATTGCATACATAAGTAATACGAAAATTATATAAGTAATACTTACTAACATAAGTAATACGAAAATTATATTGTTTATCGGCTTGTTTTGCGTCACTTTCATTTTGTATATAATAATATTTAATTATATAGCTGCATGTTATATATAATCAAACAATATACTTTCTTCGGCCGGTTTGTTTCAAAAGGGAGACAACAATGTGAATGAGATGGGCTCAGTTTTTCACTACACATAAACATAGATAGGACAGCAGTATTTATGATGATATTGTGCTTAATGTTTAGTAACGAATAGTAACTGCATTTAAAATGCATCGAATTGTGTGTGTATAATACATTCAAAATTTGTATAGAAGTACAAACAAACGGAACGACCGGAAAATACACACATAGAATGTCGCTAAATCCCCATCGGTTATCGTCCAAAGGATCATAATTTTACACCTTTAATAGCATCGTTCCCATTTGGTGGCGTCAGCGACGAGAAGCTGCAGGGAAATAGCGAGTAAACAAAGGACCAAACAGGACAGAATGTGAACATAGAAATAAATATACATTATGCAAACAAAGTAATATAAAATAAGGCCTTGCAGCGCAAGACAAGACGAATAGTGGACAGAGACGAAAACACTAGCCTTTTATTCTTCTTCGCAGAATAATTATTAATTATTTCGTATGTGTATTTGGTGTGCAAGATTCTTGTTGTGAATATGTGTGTTGAAAGAAATACTATTAAACCTTGAGACCGAACCAGTGCGTGTGTTTATTACCGGCATAATGCCTCTCCCAAGGTTTAATAGTAATTATTAATTAATCCCCCTTTTTAAATCTATGCAAGCTAACAAGTGAGAATCTACGTAGTTGCTCTAATTGCTGATACTAGCAGTCAAAATCTCTCTCATAGTATACCCTATAATCTTTAAAAATGAACATATTGGATAATGTACTCAGGGTACGCTATGCTGAAAAAAGAGAGGGTGGCCGTTGCTGGAATGTCATTGATCACACGCAATGTAATGTTAATCAACAAACCCACTTGTCTCACTTTTCTCAAGAATACAAGAAAATCCTAACACAATTCCTTTCGTATCTACCAGTGTTTTTGCAGTTCACTTACAATAACAACAACGAGATTATACGTGAGTTTCTATATGGTCACTCTAGCTGCTAGAAATAACAGCAAAATTCCCCTCTTATTACATTTTGTTTTAAAAATAAGACTAAAATAATGTGATCTTCGGTTTCCTGCACATATGAAATTACATGAGTGGTCATGCAGGAAAGTCTTTGATCATAGGCTTTTTTTTTATCAACAACAACACCATAAAAATGTAGACAAGAACAATGAGAAGTTCAAGTCATCATCATTATCAATAGCAGCAACAATAAGAAAGACGAAGAGCATGAAAAGAGGATATATTTATAGCCATTAGACTTACGAGGAATATTTTTAGTCAAATACGTCATTAGTACGGTTTTCTTCAATTCTGTAACAATAAAAAAAGACACAGATATTAAGATTGGTTTCAAATTTTGGCACATGGCCAGCAAGTTCGGGGGAAGGAAAAAGTCACTTACATCGACCCTAGTGTTCAACTGGTACTTATTTTATCGACCCCGAGAGTATGAAAGGCAAAGTCAACCTTGACGGAATTTGAATTCATAACGTAAAGACGGACGAAATGCCTCAAAGCATTTTTGCCCAGCGTGCTTACGATTTTGCCAGCTCGCCGCCCGGACAGACATTAATATTAATAGTTGAAGATGACGATGGTGTAGTAGCTATGTGTTGACTGTACATTAGGAACACCATTGAAAGAACAGTGTCAATGTAGTATCACTGATGAAATATAACAGAAGGAACATCATTGCTAGAGCACTATTAATGTAACGTTACCTATGTTACATCAATTATGCAACTCTATTGGTGTGACACTACATATGGAACATCAGTGATGGGACACCACTGATGGAACACTTTTCATGGAAAACCATTCATGGAACAGCTTTGACATAACATCATAGGAATACCATTGATGTAACGCCATTCATGTAACATCACTAACGCCATTCAAGTAATATCACCATTGATGTTACATCACGGATGTAACACCTTTAACGAAAAAACCATTGACGTAATGCCATTCATGTAACACCTTTGATGTAACACTATTGATATCACTTCACTGATATAAAATCACTCATCTAAAACCTTTGATGTAATACTGTTGATGTAACAGCATCGATGTAGCATCATTGATGTAACACTATTGATATAACACCACTAATATAACATTACACATTATATTAACTTAATACTTTTGTAAATTTAGTGCACTTAGTTCATGAATTTATCAAAATTCTCATCGAAAATAATGAGTCCACAATCAGGACTAGATTAAAGTATGTGGATCTTTCTGGTTTGGCGGGTGCCACTTGTTTTCTTAACGAAACACTTTCAAACTTGGGACACTGGTAGAATGTGTCATATAAAACATCTTTTACTCTTAGTGTTATTGAGAAAATTTTATCTTTTTAAAGTTATTTCGTGTTAAAATTGTCGTATTTCGGTAATTTCAACCAATCGCTGACGTCTATTGAGGTGAAAACAATTACTGCTGTGAATTGTCAACAAAACGTTGTGCGGTGTAATGGAATCTTTTCCCTTGAATAAAATTAGTGCCGTTGTTTGTCGACAACTATCGGCGGTACTGTTATCTAT
>NC_068982.1:12406369-12410650 GCF_001194135.2 Octopus bimaculoides
AAAGCTAAAACCAGTACAAACGCACGAACGATGTCATAAATAACAGTACCGCCGATAGTTGTTGTTGATAAACAACGGCAGTAATTTTATTCAAGGGAAAAGATCCCATTACACCGCACAACGTTTTGTTGACAATCCATAGCAGTAATTGTTTTCACCTCAATAGACATCAGTGATTGGTTGAAATTACCGAAATACAACTTTTAACATGAAATAACTTCGAATATAAATTTTTTTTCTCTGTTCTTTAAGACAAAATATACAAGTAAACGAAGTTTTAAAGTGTTTCGGTAGAAAACACACTAAATAAAACATAAATAAAACATAAATAAAAAATGGTGCCCGCCAAATCAGAAAGATCCAAGTATGCATTCGTCACTGGATGAATGACTATTGTGCTAGAAATATCTCTGTTTCTACATGTTAATTAATGTAATGCGAAAAATATTTCACAGGTAAAGTAAATATCCATATCAAACTTACTGTCTGGTGCTTTAATTGAGAAAATTGTCCCGATCGGGGTGTTGATAATTGGACCTGCAAAATATAGCTTCCGTATAACGTAGGCGTTTCAATGATTAAGTGTTTCTTATATAAATATAAAACCTGGGTCATTCATGAATGGTAAAGCAGGAAATTAAACGCTTAAAATTTTCTTCAAATTATAAGGAACGTCTATTTTTGATAGATTTTTTTTTTTGTTATAAATTGTCACATATTTGCCGTAAAATCTAAAGTTTGTATCATATCTTCTCAAAACGAACAATGAATATAATTAGAGATGATTTAGAACAGCTACAAGATATGAATGAGTTTAGTGCCGCCTGAATCCAGCTATATTTGCCCTTCATTCCGCTTTCATCAAACGATTTACAAGTAATGTACTATCTCTTTATTAGGTACTACGGCCCGAACACAGAGGGGGACACTACAAGGACAGACACTACGTGGGGTAGATAGAACGAATGATGAATGGAGCGAATTACTTACAATGAATTGATGAAATGGCTTACGAGCCCCACAAGACTCGCAGCTTCATTTGACTGTTCTTTTCATACAGTTCTTATACAGTTTTAAGATCTTTTTATTCTGTAATCGTTATATATGGCAATAACTCTTCTGGCGTTATAACTTTCGGCAGATTATTGTATCGCACATATAGCCCACTCTAATCGACTGGACCCCTCCCCAAAAGTTTCGGGCCTTGTGCCTAGAGTAGAAAGGTATATTATAAGTCTGCTTTCTAACAACATGAATCTGGGTTCAGTCCCACTGCGTTGTGCCTTGAGCAGGTGATTTCTACTGTAGCCTCAGATCGACAAAAACATTGTGAGTAGATTTGGTAGACAGGAACTGAAATAAGCTTGGTATATATGTGTGTGTGCGTGTGTTTGTGTGTGTGTGTGTGTTAGCAAAATGTGCTAATAAAGCATCCAAGATGCTAAATTCGTAAAACAGAAGAAACTATTATTTCTTCGTTTCAACAATAAACTGCAATGTGACGTATACTTCCTTAACATAATACTTTTGCATTCAATTCATGAATTTTGACATGAATAGGTCCACATGATTCCAATTCATGATTGTGGACATGAATAGGCCGCGAGGACGCGTTAGTGGCAGGTCAGCAAAGAATGACCTGAGTCGCGTGACGTAAGATGTGGGGTCCGCATTCGGTAAGTCGACAGGAGCCAACATCTGTCCAGAAAGTGCTAAAGTGGTGCCATACAGGAGCTCAGTGGAGGAGAAACCCAAATCCTCCTTGACAGCTGAGCGGCACCCCAGCAGAACAAAGGTGAAGAACTCGGACCAATTATGAGGATCAGGAGCAGCATGAATAGTTTTAAGTTGGCGGTGGAATTGTTCCACCACTCTGTTCGCGGCGGGATGGTAACTTGCGGTGTGGATGTGCTGAACTCCGAGCAATCTCGAAAGCTCACGAAACAGACAAACTTCAAATTGGGGTTAGTCAGTGTATGACAATGAAGGAAATTTAACATTCATGATTTATCTCAACATTATGAGAATCGTATATTTATGAAAATTTTATTATTGTAAATTGTTACATGGTTGTAAAAACGAAAGTGTTTATCTTGTTTTGACGAAACCAATTATGATTATGATGGTTTTTAGCGTCACCGTTGAATTGGCCTTTTAATTATGTATCTGTTCATATGTGATACAAATTGCTATTTCAAATTAATACTGCTTCTGTTGCATATAACGAATTGTATATTTAAGTTGTCCGTCAACTGCGACATCAGTCATTTTTCAATCATTTGTTTACTCTATCAGTAACGGTAGATTTTGTTTTAGCATGCGATTATCGGTGGACACTTCTACTAACCAAAGTGGGACTGATGTGTCGTCTGGTACGGATACATTTTTGCAATTTTTAACACTGTACGTCTACAAGAGATACTCTCTCAAGACGCAATTGCACGTATCCATTTTCATAAAAAAAGCTTACTCAACTGCCTCTATGGTAGATTACAGTTTTGCATCAATACATCGTGAATCACACGTATTAATTCAATTGAACTTTTGTGGGATTTTTATTCTCGATCACGTTTGACAAATATTCCCACAAGACTAATGGGAAAAAGTCAAAGTCTACATCAGAGTTTCTCAAACTTTCGGGGCCACTGCCACCCTTATGGACACATTATATCCCCAGCACCCCTACCCCTATTTTTATGTATAAATAAATATTTTATATTTTACTAATTTATATATACTATGAATCATTTGATTTTTAATATAATATTATATATTTTGTATACAATATTATAATAATAATATAATAAATTCATAGCGTCCCCAATTCACTGCCGTCTTCCCAACGCCTCCTTTTTGCGCTAGAAATATTTCTGTCCTAGTTGAAACAATTTTCAACATGTTATTCAATGTAATGCGAAAGATATCTGAAGGATAACGTAAATATCTATATCGAACTTACCGTCTGGTGTTTCACTTGCGACAATTTTATCGATGGTGTCGTCGATAACTGGAGCTGCAAAATATAGCTTTCGTATAATGACAGACATTTCAATGATTAAATGTTTTTGGATTAAGTTTTTCAGGAGAGGCAAAGCAGGAAATTAAACTCTTAAAGTTTTCTCCAAATTGAAAGGATTGTTTATTTATTGATAGATTTCTCACATATTTGCCGTAAAATCTAAACTTTGTATCGTATCTTCTCAAAACGAAAAATGATTATTATTAGAGTGATAATTTAGAACAGCTACAAGATCTGGATGTATTTAGTGTCGCCTGAACCCAGGTATATTTGCTTTTCATTCCGCTTTCAGCAAACGATTTACATGTTATGTACTGCAGTTGATTCAATTTTCTCAATGAACTTTCCTCGTGCAACATGATAATCACTAGCTATGTCGGTTACAACTTTGCGATAGAGCAAATTAAACTGTGAAGAGTTGCTGTCTGAGTAATTGCTTACCCACAGAGAGCATATCAACTTACCTGATGCAGCTTCAGTGGTAGAAGGAGTATTAACATCACTGGAGGAAGACAGAGCTGAAAACAAAGATAGCTTATAGGTTTTGATATGAAACATACTTTCGTGGATAGTGGGTGTTACAACCAACCGAGTGCTGGATTAAATGTTATCTGGTATATTACAAACACAAAATAAAATTTTGCCTTTCATTGTTCCGGATGTAGATAAAAGAATTATCAAAGAAGAAATGGCGTGAAATAGTTTGTGCTAGGGTCACTGTCAGTAGGAATAATCGTTCTGCTATGTATCTCGTTGCCTACAATACAGAGTAGGAAAGCTCTTTGTCTCAGTATCATAATTAAGGCGAAGGAACATTAACGTGTGTACATACATACATTAATACACATATACATATATATTTTACACAATTTATACATATGTTCCAGACAGGCGATTCGATTCCTTTCGAGGTGAATCGAATAAGTTGCAGTGAGTGACTATAACAATAGCAATATATTGATATGAATCATTCTCGAGCAACTCGGGCAAGTTGTCTCGTCTCTCTCTGACATTCAATGTTCTTTAACACTCGGCATCGTACAGGGTGCTTTACTTGGAAGCCATCGGGCAGTAAATTGGCATATGTACAAAGTCACATATACCATGCATGTGTGAGTAATACGCCGGTGTTAAAATGGGGGTAGCTGATGAAGGAAAATGTTCTCTATGTGACTTGTGTGTTTTCTGTACTCTGGTTATTATTATTTTCTTGTCTACGTTTTGTTTGCAATGTCTTGTACCCAGATATGTACCTATATATA
>NC_068982.1:12410660-12413633 GCF_001194135.2 Octopus bimaculoides
TGTACTCTGGTTATTATTATTTTCTTGTCTACGTTTCGCTGGCAATGTCCTGTACCCAGATATGCACCTATATATACAGGTAGACATAGGTATGCACATACCTGTACGTATATATGCATATACTCATTTATTATTTGTTTTTTTATATATATATATATCTACACATACATGTATATGTATATGTTTGTGTGTCTGTGTTTGTTATCCCACCATCACTTGACAACCGATGTTGTTGTGTTTATGTCCCTGTGACTTAGTGGGTCGGCAAAGGAGACCAATAGAATAAGTGCTAGGCTCACAAAGAATAAGTCCTGGGGTAGGTTTGTTCGACTAAAGGCGATGCACCAACATGGCCACAGTCAAATGATTGAAATAAATAAAAAGAAAATATATATGTATATGTATATATATATATATATATGTGTGTGTGTGTGTGTGAGTGTGTGTATTTATATATATGTATATATATATATATATATATATATATATATAAATATATGCACACACACCTGCACATAAATCATAGTATTATTATTATTTCTATTATTATTATTATTATTATTATTATTATTATTATTAGTAGTAGTAGTAGTGGTAGTAGTAGTAGTGATGGCTTTATATAGTTAGTGCACCCAATATTCAGTGATAAATTAGGACGAATATATATGTCTACAAGTGCATATTTATACGAGGGTGTGATCTGTGTCATGTATTAAGTGTGTCTCTGCTAACGAATGAATAGCTGAGTAAAAAAAAAAAACATCAATGCATACATTTTCATATATATTAATATTACATTAATGTATGTATATGCAAATGAGTGTATGTGTGTACATGTATGCATGCCTGAATGTACGTATGTATTCATGTATGTATGAATCTATGTACGTATATACGTATATATTACATATTTAAGAAATGAAAAAATATTAGGTAATTTGGAGCTAGTTTTTTTTTGCTTCAGTAACTACTTAAATATTCTGGCATGAAATATTCATTTTTCATTCAATTAATGTGAAGTCTCATTATATTATATTTTTTGTTTATTTTATTGATTCTAAGAAGATTTCTACTTTCATAATAGTCTGAGATATTGCTATTATAGAATAAAGCTTGTTCCCTGAAGATACTTCAGAACATCTGCTATGTACAAAAGTAGTCACATAGTTTGTATTTTATATGAATACGCTGATGAAACCTTACAATGAAAATTTATTCATGGAATTATATCTAAAGCACAAAAGTATAAACTGCTAAGAATTTTCACTGCAGTTTAGCTAACATTCGAGGAAACAACAAAACTCTAAATCTTGTGTTATTGTTTAAACAAACTGAAGAAGAAAAATAAATGAATTATTAAATAAACAAATAAACTGGAGTATTTCTGCAGAGAAAAAAAGCCAAAATGATAATAATAATAATAATAATAATAAAAAAATACGATCATATAAATATACCCGATGTACATGAAATTTGTATTGATTATTGCTTCAAAACCAAAAATAACTAATATACCAAACTGGAATTTTCTTACTCACTTATCTACACACACATTTTCTCCCCCTTACTCTCTCTCTCCCCTCAGCTCTCCCTCTCCCTCGCCTTCTTTTTCCCCCCTCTCTCTATTTATTACATACAAACACATTTGATCTCATAATTTTCAAGCCAACATGCATAAAATTGCTAAAATCTATACCTTTGCACACATTTGTACACAGGGCCGTCCTTATAAAAGTTAAATATTTTTTTTGTGAGGTTCAGCACTGTAGAGAACCAGCAGCAGTATATATTTGCTGTTAGATAAATTGATTTATTTAGAATTATTAACTGCAGCATGTTTGAACAATTAAATTATGGTGTCATTAATCAATGTCCACCATCCGTTTTATGCATATGTGTGTGTGTGTGTATGTTTGCATGTATGTGTTTGTGTGTGTGTGTGTGTGTGTGTGTACTCACACACAGGCATGAGTATGTGTTTAAGAAGTTCACTTTAGAGCCATGCAGTTAGGAGTTTGGTCCTGCTGCTTGGATGTTGTTGGCTTGCCTCCTGTTCTATAGACACTGGTCAACCAGCATCTTATGAGTAAAATTGGTAGACGGAAACTGAAGAAGCTGGTTGTGTGTGTGTGTGTGTGTGTGTGTGTGTGTGTGTGTGCATTTCATGTTACTCCAGTCCACTCAGCTATCAAAAATGAATGGTACCTGTATTTCAAAGGGCCAGCCTTGTCCCATTCTGTGTCATGCTGAATCTCTCTGAGAACTCTATTAAAGGCACCTGGGTCTGTGGAGAACTCAGCCACTTGCACGATAATTTCACTAGCAGGCTGTGATTTGTTGATTGAAACAACTGGGACCCTTATCATCATAACTGGCAGAGTGCCAGTTTTGTATATATACATATGTGTGTGTGTGTGTGTTTGTGTTTGTGTGTGTGTATGCACATGTATAAGTGTGTGTGAGCTTGTATTCCCCATCATCTTCATGCATGTTCACTGATAGTAAGCAAAATGCTCATTCAAATGGTGTTTCCAGTTCTTTATGTCACTATGTCTGGGCTTTATATCACTATGTCTGTTGTTTGATAGACTGAGGTGAAGGGGGGTGGGGTGGATTATCATCTTGCTTGGCAACAGGTGAGAGTCAACATTGGAAAGGGCATCCAGCTGTAAAAAAACTGCCCCAAAGTAGTTTCATCTGACTCATGTAAGCATGGAAACATTAAAACGATGATGATAATGAAACTGTAATGATTTATCATCATCATCATCATCATCGTTTAACGTCCACTTTCCATGCTAGCATGGGTTGGACGATTTGACTGAGGACTGGTGAAACCGGATGGCAACACCAGGCTCCAGTCTAATTTGGCAGAGTTTCTACAGCTGGATGCCCTTCCTAACGCCAACCACTCAGAGAGTGTAGTGGGTGCTTTTACGTGTCACCCGCACGAAAACGGCCACGCTCGAAATG
>NC_068982.1:12415113-12417077 GCF_001194135.2 Octopus bimaculoides
GGCACATAAAAGACACCATTTCGAGCGTGGCCGTTTTCGTGCGGGTGACACGTAAAAGCACCCACTACACTCTCTGAGTGGTTGGCGTTAGGAAGGGCATCCAGCTGTAGAAACTCTGCCAAATCGGACTGGAGCCTGGTGTTGCCATCCGGTTTCACCAGTCCTCAGTCAAATCGTCCAACCCATGCTAGCATGGAAAGCGGACGTTAAACGATGATGATGATGATGATGATATATATATATATATATGTACATATATTGCAAGCTGTGGGGCGACACTTGCATTATGGTATTATTTTGTGCATAAAGTGTTTTTGCAGAGAGCTGATTAAATACGAAAAAATAATTCATGTTTAGAGTGATAATATCTTGAAATATAAAACTGGCTAAGATGAAAATATGCTAAAAAAATATTGGTTATACATGTTAAAATAAATTCATACACATGTTCATATGTTTTCCCCCAAATATGACTTCATGTTTCTAACTAATTTACATTTAAAATACAACATATTCTTATGAGCAAAAGACATAAAAAGAAAAATTTGAGATAGATATACTGATGATATACAGACTGATATAACTGAAGAGAAAAACCTGAAAAAAGCACAAATATAATTGAAATATTGATAAATAGTATTTAAAAACATCTTACATAAATGGTCAATTATTTTAAAGATAGAAATAAATATTTTTCTAGCATAAAGAGTAAAGCGTTTTGAAAAAATAATTAGGAGCACTGTAAATGATTTTACAGACACAAACATCATTAAAGATATATTGATATCTTGGCACTATTTCTACCATTCTGGTTTTACTAGTCCGTATATAATAAGCAACACATTCTTACAATTTTCTCCATCTTCCGCTAATATGGACAACACAAATTTTACTTTCAACCCTTTTGATACCAATCCATTTAAGAACATTTCCAGTTCTATGATAAAAATTCCTTGTTTTTAAAGTAATCTAAACAACAATCTTCCCTCAAAATTCCTTGTTAATCTATAATTCCCAACCAGCTTTAGTTATATTAGTAAATTATTTATTATTTTCAAAATTAACTGAAACAAAAGCGGTATGTTTTGACAGAAACATAGTAACAAAAGGATAAAGTGTGAGACTCCGAGAAAAATAAATTCTTGTTCTGAGTAAAATATATGTTTATGTAGATATTTTTTGATATACATAGCTAGTATTTCTTTACAAGTATGTTTTTTTCTTAACCAGTTTTAATATTTCAATGTGCTAACATTCTAAACATGAATTTATTTTCATATTACCAAGCCCCTCTGCTAAAATACTTTATGCAAAAAATACATCTTTGTTATGTTTGCAAAATATTTATTTCTATAATATTATTAATATGCAAACCCATTTCTCTAAGATGGAGATTCAAGTGCTCTTGTAAAATATGTTACTTTCCTAAAGATTTTCCAGGAAATATTTATGAATGGTTTATCGATTTTCAGCTGCATTATATCTGTCTTTCTTTTTTGGCTTTACTAATTTGAATATAACAAATATAATTCAGTTTTGATGTTCTTTTTCTGTCTTTCACTGATGAGAGTATCATCTGTTTTATTTTACATATGAAAGACTTCGAAACATGGATTTGTGTCCAGAGAGAAATTGTTGTATCTGTTCTAACATCATTACCAATTACCATTATTTATTTCTGAGTGTCCTGTACACTTAAACATTTCAATATTTCAATATACATACATAGGTATTCACACACACACACACACACACACATAATGGGCTACTTTCAGTTTCCATCTACCAAATCCACTCACAAGGCTTCGGTTGTCCTGCGGTTATGGTAGAAGACACATACCCAAGGTGCGATGCAGTGGAACTGAACCGAGAACAATCTGGTTGGGAAGCAAACTTCTTACCACACAGATATGCCTGAATCTCTCTCTCTCTCTCTCTCTCTCTCTCTCTCTCTCTCTCTCTCT
>NC_068982.1:12418947-12438761 GCF_001194135.2 Octopus bimaculoides
ATATATACACACATGGATATATATATCATATATCACTCACTGTATATATATATACATATATGTATACATTTATATAAACGCCAAACACTCACCCACATACACCTACACACACACACAAACACACACACATACACACACATCATATATACATGTATCAAGTATCTGTGTTGAAGACATATGAGTAATATCTAGTTTGTCAACTGCAAGATATATAGTGTTGGAATAGACGCTTCACTAGAGAGGAACTGCAAGTTACTACATTGTGAAAAAATATGCTGCTTTATGACTGATTTCTCTCTTCCTCTCTGTAATTCTGCAGTTTAGTTCAAGGAAGATATATTGAAATGAGGAAAGGAAAACGTCATGTGGGATATATTGGTTGTATTGATTGTTTGAATGATCATTCTGTGTATGTTAATATGGTTTTTGTATATAATTATATCAACTCATATTTGTGCTAATGCACATATTTAGAAATTTCTTATGTGTAGAATATGTGTATTTTGTGTGTATTTATCATGCATCTATGTATGCGTGTGTCTGTGCATGTTTATATATATCCATATACATATATATATATATATATATATGTGTGTGTGTGTGTGTATTTATATATGCGAATTATGTAAATATGTATGTGTATGAGCATGTATATATAATGTATATGTTTCTGTATGTCTGCATATAAATGTGTGTGCGTGTGTGTGTCTTTGTGCCTTTTCATATTAAAGATTGATGCATACATATATCCTCATATCTAGATAAGTTTTAGAGATTGAAATTATGTTAGAAGAAGGAAATATATGAACAAAGAAGCCAATAATACATATGTATATATATATATATGTGTGTGTGTGCGTGTGTGTACGTATGTATATATGTATGTATGTATATATATGTATACATACAGATATACATATATATGTATATATATATATATATATATATATATATATATATATATATATATATACACATATATGCATATATATATATATATATATATATGTCTAAACATATATATGTGTTTATATGTACAGATGTATATATATTTGTAATATATATTTCTATATATATACACACATGTATACATATAAATCCATCCACCCACATACATACATACGTACATACATACATACTTACATACATACAGACACATATACATACACAAGCATACAGCCCCACACACATACATATCTATATACATGTATATACATATATAACAAATATCTTGTAATATAGAAATTACTTAATATCCGGAACTTAACAATGTTTTTCACTCTGTAAATATCAATCAGATTTTAGGAGATGTTTGTTTGTTCGTTTATTTTTCAGGAAAACATTCCTTTTTACTGCTGCTTTTTATTTTTCATACTCTTTTATGCCTATGCTAAATTTCAGTGTGTTGTCATAGTTACATCAGAAATAGTTGATGTTATTTAAAATTTCCTTTGTTGATGGTATTGATCAAAAGATCTAATGTTATTATTAGCTATAAATATATAAACACTTTAATTATTTTGCCAAAGCTTCTGTTTTTTCTACCTTGTTTCTTTTTCCTTCCTTCCAACATTTTATTCTTTCTTTCTATCTTTCTTTCTTTCTTTCTTTCCTTCCCCCCTCTTCTTTTCCTCATTCCTATTCTTCCTCCTCTTCCTCACTGTCTTGTTCCTTCTCTTTTCCTCTTCATCATCACCCTCCACCTCTGCCTTCTTGTCATCAGCATGCTCCCCTTCATCCCCTACCCCTTGTTCTCCTCATTCTCTTCCTTGTCCTCCCCTCCTCTCCCTCCTCCTCTTCTCCGTATTCCTCATCAATCCTTCTCCTCATTTCTGCTCCAAATCCATCTCCTCTAGATTGTAATCTACATCCCTGCAGTACCCAAACATCATTGGTTTGAAGAGTTATGTCAAACATGTAGGATGGATCCAGCTACTGGCCAAATTCATTTAACAAGGTTGTCCTCATTTAACAAGGGTGGACAAACAGTACACCAGTACTTGCCTCCTTGTGGGTCAGTGGTTTTGAAATGGGTTCCATATGACTCTTGGAGGTCCATATAAGATTTTCTTGTTAAAATTTATAAGCAATTAATTGGTTTTATTTCTACAGTACACAAAATATTTTGGCAATTTTTAATAGAATTCCTAATAATATTTAGATATAAATTTATAACAAGAGCACTCAGAAAGCATAAACCTCTGCCAAGGCAACACCAACGTCCTCTCAATGATTAGCCAGAGATGATTTTTTTAATGGGAATATTGGAAATAAACTTGACTGCTCTCACAAACGAGAATACTAAAAATGAACCCAACTGCTCTCAAAATTTAAGTTAAAAATAATAATAATAACAAGAGTATTCAGAGAGCGCAAACCTCCAACAAGGCAACATCAACGTCCTCTCAATGATGAGCCAGAGATGATTTTTAAATTGAAAATATCAGAAATAAACTTGACTGCTCTCCACAAACGAGAATATGAAGAATGAACCCGACCACTCTCAAAAATTAAGTAAAAGGACTGGAAAAATAATCCAGAATACTTGTCCAGGACCAGATCGACCCCAAAATCTAATCAGTTCGAACATCTCTGAAAGTTTCATCTGAATCCATCCAGCGGTTCTTGAGATATCTTGTCCATAGTCAAACAAACAAACACAACTGAAACAGTACTTCCGCCTTAGTGAAGGCGGAGGAAATAAGGCTTTCTTAAACATCAAATGGCTATGAGGGTTTGCACAAATAAAATAGAAATCAAAGGGGTCCCTATGCAAAAAATCGTTGAGAACCACTGGGTTAGGCTGAAAGAATTGAGAGCAGACATCTTTCACTTCAGTTCAACCCTCATCAACTTTTTCAAGTTGTCAATGGCATGGGAGCCAGTCAGGCAGTACTGGCACCAACCACGCTCGAATGGTGCTTTTTACATGCCACTGGCATGGGACCAGTCAGGTAGCCCTGGCATCAACCACACTTGTATGGCGCTATTTTCGTGCCACTGGCATGGGAGCCAGTCTGGTGGGACTGGCATCGACTATGTTCAAATAGTGCTTTTTACATGTCAATAAAACAAATACCAGTTGAGTTCTTGGGTCAATGTATTCAACTCATCCTCTTCCCCCAAATTTCAGGTTGTGTGCCTATTATTATTATTATTATTATTATTATTATTATTATTATTATTATATGGTTGACTTTTGCTTTGTATTTGTACAAGCTAACTCCAAGTCTCACCCAGAGATTTCAACAAATTCAAGTTGGTGTTATGACCAGGGTGCCATATTTTTGGTTTTGCACATAATATTGTTCTAGAGAATGTCTAAGAAGACATAAGAGAATTATAAGTTTGTTTTAAAATTTGGGATTACATAGATATAAGTTTGTTTTATTATTAACATTATTATTATTATTGCTGTCGTTGTTGTTGTTGTTATTATTATTATTATTATTATTATTATTATTATTATTATTATTATTATTATTATTATTGTTATTATTGTTAGTGAGTGAGAGAGCAGTGCATGCCATCAAAGTGACACTGGGATAGAAATATATGAAGCCCAGTATACCCATCATGACTACCCGTTTTTTTAAGGGTACACCAGGCATATGCATCACAACCATATGTACGTGACATGGTGATTTCAAATCAAGATTAATAGCATATGACCTTGCAGGTGGGGCCCAGTTAGGATTTTCTTTAGGTTGAGTAGCTCATCCCACTCAAAATGTCCCTGAATAAGGGTTGTTTAATGATGTTGAATGAAACACCGATGTTTCCAGAGGTGAATTATCCAAACACCAAGGAATTCCTCTCAGTACATGTCTATGATGCTCCTCCACTAATTCTACTTGCGATCAGAGATGCACCAAGGGACATGATCAACTGGTTAAGGTAAAACAACTGACAAGCAAACCTGTGGTACTGAGCAGAATATTTACTGTAGCCCATCTTTTTATATCAAGACAAAACGATGTACATGATAACACTTCCAATCAATTAAGATCAGAAGCCATGAGAGCCACTGCCTGGTACTGCATCCGGACATTTATCACCACCATCATCATTTTATTATTATTGTTATTATTATTATTATTATTATTATTATTATTATTATTATTATTATTATGATATGTTTGGCTTTTGCTTTTTATTTGTACAAGTTGACTCCAAGTCTCACCCAGAGACCTCAAGAGACAACAAGTTAGAAGTTCAAGTTGGTGTTATGACCAGAGTGCCATATATTTGGTTTTGCACAAAGTATTGTTCTAGAGAATGTCTGTCAGGAGATAAATTAAATTAGAAGTTTGTTTTAAAAATAATTTGATTATAAGATGATAGTCTGATGTTCAGATGACAGTAAAAGGTGTTTGCTGTTATGTATATTTAAATGTATTTTGACACAGTTTACAGATTAAAATATTTTGGGGATGACATAAACAATATTTTACATGGGATATGGGCAGTTCTAATGAGCACTTTTTTGAATTTCTTCAATTTTGGGATTTCCTGGTATCTGAGCTATGTAGCAATCGGCCCCTTTTGCTATCATTTCTAGGGCACCTATTACAACAGGTATTGTTTTAGTTTTGAGGTTCTACATTTTGTCAATTTCTATTTCAAGATCTTTATATTTGCTCTGATTTTGGTAGGTCTTGACAAATACATTTATATCGATTGGGACAGTCATTTCGATGAGGAGGCATGATTTTTGTCTGAAATCCTTCAGTATAGAGTCTGGCCTATTTGCACCTATCTTTCTGTCAGTTTTAAGAAGTGAGATGTGGTCATTTTCAAGCACTGGCAATAGTTTATGTTCCCACCAGATTTTATCATGGGGCAGGTCCAAGTCTCTTTGCAAATTACTCAGTGAATATACTGTGCTGCTCTATCATGCCTGTTGAGATACTCCGTAGGTGCAAGAAGACTACACATGGGGACATGATCATCATTATAATTATATGCTTGACTTTTGCTTTGTAGTTGTACAAGCTGGCTCCATGTCTCACTCAGAGACCTCAAGTCAGAAGTTCACGTTGGTATTATGTCTAGAGTGTCATATATTTGGTTTTGCACATAGAATTGTTCTAGAGAATATTTAAGAAAACAAGAAAATTATAAGTTTGTTTTAAAATTTGAGATTACATAGACAGTATTTTATGTAGGATATGGGCAGTTCCCATGAGCAATATCTTTTGAATTTTGCCATTTTGGGATTTCCTGGTATCTGAGTTAGGTAGGAATTATTATTATTATTATTATTATTATTATTATTATTATTATTATTATTATTATTATTATACACACAATGGATTAAACTGTTGAAAGAGAAAAATTCCTAACATCGGGCTACAACAAATAACCTTAGATGCCAAGAGCCCTCCTAAGTATCTTAGTTGTCCCTTATAACACTCTTTTCTGGAGCTGTACCAGACTGGGTTTTAAACCTGTTTCTTCTATCCATCTGTTCAAATCTTTAGGGATAGTCCCTAATGCCCCTGTAACTACTGTGATACATTTTACCCTCACTTTTTATAGTCTCTGAAATTCAGTAGCTAGGTCTTGGTACTTTGCTATTTTTCTAAACATCTCATATTAATTTTTTCATCATTTGGGATTGTAAAGTCAATTATCTAGCACTTTCTATTCTCTTTGTCTATTATTATTATTGAGTGAGAGAGCAGTGCATGCCATCAAAATGACACTGGGGTAAACTATACGAAGTCCAGTATACCCAGCATGACTACCCGTTTAATAAGGGTACACTAGGCACATGCATCACAACCATATGTGCACGACATGGTGATCTCATATCAAGATAAACAGTGCATGACCTCGCAGGTGGGGCCCAGTTAGAATTTTCTTCAGGTCGAGTAGCCCATCATGCTCAAAAGGTCCCTGAATAAGGGTTGTTTAAGGATGTTGAGCAAAAAAAGTCAATAAAATTAGTGCTGTGGAGGTGCAATGGCCCAGTGTTTAGGGTAGCGAACTCATGGTCGTAGGATCACAGTTTCGATTCCCAGACTGGGCGTTGTGAATGCTTATTGAGCAAAAACACCTAAAGCTCCATGAGGCTCTGGCAAGGGGTAGTGGTGAACCCTGCTGTACTCTTTCACTACAACATTCTCTCACTCTTTCTTCCTGTTTCTATTGTACCTCTATTTCAAAGGAGCCAGCCGTATCACACTCTGTTTCATGCTGAATCTCCCCGAGAACTACTACATTAAGGGTACACGTGTCTGTGGAATGCTCAGCCACTTACACGTTAATTTCACAAGCAGGCTGTTCCGTTGATTGCATCAGCTGGAACCCTCGTCGTCATAACCGACAGAGTGCCACAAAAAAAAAAAAAAATAAGTGCCACAAAAAAAAAATCAGTGCCACAAAAAAAAATAAGTGTCACAAAATAAAATAAGTGCCACTGGAGAGGATGTAATTGATTTACTCTCCCCTCTACCTTGAAATTGCTGACCTTGTGCCCAAATTTGAAACCCATATTTTAAATTGAACCACTAGACAAGAAATAAACTGTTAGCTTCATGTTTTAGAAAATCTTTTCTACATTTACCTGTAAAAAACTGCACAACAGTTTCTTGGATCAAATATTTAACCAAGGCAGCAAGCTGGCGAAATGCCTAGCAGTATTTCGTCTGCCATTACGTTCTGAGTTCAAATTCTGCTGAGGTTGATTTTGCCTTTCAGCCTTTCGAGGTCGATGAAATAAGTACCAGTTATGCACAGGGATCGATGTAATTGACTTAATCCCTTTGTCTGTCCTTGTTTGTCCCCTCTATGTTTAACACCCCTGTGGGCAATAAAGAAATAAATATTGAATCAAATTTGATTCCATATTCAAATTTATGGAATAACCTAGTGTGCTGCCTCACAGTTCAACTTAAAACATCCTAAAACAAAATATATACAATACATAAAAATTTATTTTTCATATATCCATATATGAAGAAACTATGATATACACTTGCAGAAGAAAGAATAGTTAATGTAATTTGGAACAATAAGAAAAATATATTGTTATCACAAGCCAAAACAGAAATGTAGTGAATATACAAATTTATGGAATATTTTAGTCAAATGCTGATATCTTATAATATTATATATGTTATCATTTATCATTGACTTGTTTCAGTCAGTTATGATTGCAATCTCTAAAAGTTATTGCTTGATTGTTCTCCAGTCTTGAGTATAATATGCCTCTTGTAATTATTCATAGCATAAAAATCATGTCATATATTCTTTTGGATTTTTAGTTTCCTTCACTAAATCAAGAACTATCTTTCCTGTAATACAGTTCTATATTTAAGAGATGAGGAATTATGTATATTATTTACATTATTTACATTTGACAGATATTTGTCCTCATCTTGTTTGTTGTTAACACAACGTTTTGGCTGATATACCCTCCAGCCTTCGTCAGGTGTCTTGGGGAAATTTTGAACCTGGGTTCTCATTCCTAAGGTATTTTTCGATGTTATCATCATTATTATTATGCCCACAAGCATATGGCATAGTGGTTAAGAGTATGGGATACTAACCCCAAGATCCTGAGTTCGATTCCAAGCAGTGACCTGAATAATAATAATGATAACATCGAAAAATACCTTAGAACCCAGGTTTGAAATTTCCCCAAGACACCTAATGAAGGCTGGAGGGTATATCAGCTGAAACATTGTATTAACAGCAAAGAAGATGAGGACAAATATCTGTCAAATGTAAATAATGTAAATAATGTATTTTTTTCTGTCTTGGCTGATTTTGGCAAAATAAACTTTTTTTTTTTTCATTTTTTAAAAAATTCAACAAAAACTTATAAAATGTTTGATGATGTCTTGTGTAACATTACTTTCATCCACTCAGAAGTAGAAATGAAGCAGAAATCTTAAGGTAATTACCAATGAAAAGGTAGAGATGACTGAAGAAATTAAGAATTAATTTCTCAAAGGTAATTTATATGCTTAAGGAAAAGTCTAGTCTTTGTTTGTAACACAAAAGACCATATAAACATGTTTCAGTATATTCAAATTAATAAGCACAATACAACCTACTCAGGTTTGCTTGATCTACCAACAAAGATTTCTGTATGCAGAAGTATTTATATTAAGCCAGATGAAGTAACTCTAACAATAATAGGTTCAGTTTTAAATAATGGTCCAATATAAACAACAATAACATATTGTTACAGAGGTTAAAGAACTTAAAGAACCGGTGATAGAAATTCAAACCATTGAATGAATATATTGTATTATAGAAAAAGGCATTTATAGTTATTTGACTTGGCTACTGTTTCTAATAGGGAAGGTAAAAAAAAAAAAAAGAAAAACTGAAACCTAAATTTGAAATTAGGTTTATTGGGTACATGATAATTGAAGTGTTCACATAAATTTTGGAAGACCATTTCTAAAGTTTCAATTCTTTTCTTAATTACATACTGCATGAATAGAAATATAAGTAAAACAATATTATTGTCAGTCGGTAAGCAACATTCCAAATCTAATCAAATAAGGTCAATAGAATTTGATATGCTTAAATAGAAATGCCAACTTGGTGCATACAATACTAGCAAATCCTAAATTGGAGGAACATGTCTAAAAAACAATAAAAGCCAACTGAAAAAAATTAAACTTCAGAGCCACATGTAATGAGACTGAAATTGGTAGGTAGTTAGGTACATATAAGATTGTCAATATATGGCGAGCTGGTAGTAACGTTAGCACGCTGGGTGAAATACTTAGCGGTATTTCATCTGTCTTAACGTTCTGAGTTCAAATTCCGCCGGTGTCAACTTTGCCTTTCATCCTTTCAGGGTTGATAAATTAAGTACCAGTTGCATACTGGGGTCGATCTAATCGACTGGCCCCCTCCCCCCAAATTTCGGGCCTTGTGCCTAGAGTAGAAAAGAATATATGGTGAGCTGGTAGAAATGTTAACACACCTGGCAAAATGCTTAGTGGTATTTCATCTGCTGTTACGTTCAGAGTTCAAATTCTGCCAAGGTCGACATTGCCTTTTGTCCTTTTGGGGTTGATTAAATAAGTACCAGTTATGCACCGGGGTCAACATAATCGAATTAATCCCTTTGTCTGTGCTTGTTTGTCCCCTCTATGTTTAGCCCTCTGTGAGCAATAAAGAAATAAATATATATTTAACCCTTTACCATTAAATGGGCTGTATTTGGCTCAAATATTTTACTTGTTTTATGTTGAAACTAGATAGGTTTGGCCTTTCACACTTACCCTACATTGTCATTCTAAAATTTAACAGCTATAATTGAAATTTCAAAGCTGGAGAATAATGTATGATTAGTTAAAAAAAAAAGTGAATAAATAAGTATTACATTTCACAGAATAATCTGGAAGCTAAAGGGTTAAACTGAAGACGCTAACCTGGACCAAATGTTGTTGACAACAATAGTAAGTTCAGTAGAAATGAGAAGTAAATATTAAGGTACTGATAAGTAAACGAGAGAAAAAGGGAAAGATAAAAAAAAAAAGCATTGCTTCTATATTTTGTTTGACTAGAACGGCTTGTATTACCAACTGCAAGATGGTAATTTTAGCTCTTAATAATGTCTTCATTGGTTGTGATGTAGTTTTTAATCCACTTTCTAAGCAACCCAGCAGCTTTTCATGTCACTTTTACGACATTTTGTAAGCAACTAAGAGTTTTTCATGTCATAATTAGCTGTGCCTAAATAATCAACAACAACAACAAAAATCAATAATTGTGCATATGAATTAATTTAAAAACACAAAAGCTAATTATGTGTGGCAGATTATGCTGTGTAACACAATTAAGCAGTAAGTATAGGTATATTGTGATATGAAGAGGGAAAAAGAAGAACAATATGTGTGAACACAGCTCTTTTACATAGTATAGTAGAAATCATACATACCAACCACCACAAGATGGCTTTAATTGAAATTTTCCTCTGTTACTGTAAAGTAATCAATAATTTGCTGTTAGGAACTGTCCAAATTATTCACTCATTGTGCCTAAAGAGACAACAGAATTTTGAAAGGTAACCACAAAAGCTCACAGAAGTTAATGATAAAGTATGCATAACAAAATATACATTTGTACTAATGTACATGCATACATACATACATATATAGATACATACATATTAATGTGGATTTGTGCTATAATTATGGAGAAAATTAAAAGGTATTCTGCCTATTGGATGGTATGTATAAGAGATTGTGATTTAAAAAATAATTTAATAATAAATTGAATTCACTCCAAGTGAGTGAATGATATAATTAATTATGATAATATAATTAATTACACAGTATAGAAATTTAAATATTTTAGACCTTTATAAATATTGTCTTTATAAAAAACAGCCATTGAATAATTTAATATATTTTGCAAGTAAGATTTTTCTTGCCATTCTGAATGTGTGTTCTAACATGTATAACTAAATATATTTAAACTGTTTTCTACTCTGGCAATGAAGTTTAGCTGCTGTGTGCTGCTTGTAAATTTCACTGTAATCCATTTTTAGTTCGATATATTTGTCATCAATATTCCAATGTGTCAAGTAATCATATTTGTAAATAGATATTACAGATAGTTTCAGGTCCCTAATGTAGGTTGTAGAAATACTCTTGTTAATAAAGAATGGTACTAACCAATCCATTGAGAAAATACAAGACAACCACAAACTTAGCTGTATTCAAAACATTATTCTATCTACACCTTTCATTGATGGTTTTTCTTCACAATAACCAAATCAAAATAAACTGTGCATCTTCAAAATGATATTGGAATTTTTGAAGAAGCTATCAAAATGTGTAGACATCTTGTTTCAGTGCTGAGCAATAAAAGTTTGGCACTTCATATCTAAAATTGAAACAGTTTTGGAATAGGAACAGCTTATGATTCTGAAGTTTGGTGTTATACTTTGTATTAATAATCCAGATAGGACTAGCAATGCATTCAATACAAGTCATGCTAGTGATAGGGAATCTGAAGGCCATACAATCTGATTGCCAAATGTAAAATATCCATTTGTGACACCTCATAACTGCAGTGGAATTTATAAACTGACAAGCTAGAAACAGCAGCTAAATATTTTTTCTATTCTAGGCACGAGGCCCGAAATTTGGGGGGAGGGGGCCCAGTTGATTAGATCGGCCCCAATATGCAACGGGTACTTAATTTATCGCCCCTGAAAGGATGAAAGGCAAAGTTGATTTTGGCGGAATTTAAACTCAGGATGTAAAGACAGACAAAATACTGCTAAGCATTTCGCCCAGCATGTTAACATTTCTGCTAGCTCGCTGCCTTACTATATTCTTTTCTATTCTAGGCACAAGGCCCGAAATTTGGGGGAGGGGACCAGTCAATTAGATCGATCCCAATACGTAACTGGTACTTAATTTATCGATCCTGAAAGGATGAAAGGCAAAGTCGACCTCATCGGAATTTGAAATCAGGACATAAAGACATGAAATAACGCTAAGCATTTTGCCTGGTGTGCTAATGTTTCTGCCAGCTCACCGCCTTACACAACAGCTAAATATTACTCAAACCATGCTCTGCTGTCTTATAAAATGAAAACACATTGGCTAATATAGTTCAAGACATATTGCTGCCAGAAAAAATATCGATGGTCACAACTAGAATTCTTTTGATCATGATTCTGTTCTCTCAGAGCTAATGTAGTTCTTTAACAACAACTCTAAATAATATCATATGTTATTTTACCATTCCCATTGTCTGTTTGCATTTTCACCATTTAAATCCTAAGGAAAGGAATCTTTAACAGTATCACTACGACATCGTTCTTGATGGAACACCAAAGATTTGGAGATATAGGCTATTTGTAACTTTAAGCGTTGCAATATATTTTTTTCATTTTGTCTCCTTGTTTCTTACATGCAGAAACTGTAACATGCTTGTCTAAACCTCACTTGTTGGCCGTCTTTACAAGAAAGCTTTGCAAGTGATGAATGCAATCTACTAAAGTTACTAAATGGGAAGCAGTGATCAATAAAGTAAATATCAGTCAAGAATTGGAGTCAGTTTAATCAACTGTTCCCTCTCCCAACTAAAGAGTTTGATCTTGTTCCTATGTTAGGAGTCATCATCATCATCATTGTCGTCGTCATCATTTAATATCTGTTTTTTATTCAGGCATAGGTCAGAAGGTCTGACAGGAACTGGCAAGGCCAGGAGCTGGCTAAGCCAGGAGCTGGCTAAGCCAGGAGCTGGCTAGGCTAGGAACTGGGAAGGCCAGGAGCCGGCAATGTCAGGGGCTGGCAAGGCCAGAAGCTACACCCAACTCTATTATCTGTTTTGGCATGGTTTCTTCAGCTAGATGCCCTTTAAAATGCCAACCACTTTACAGAGAGTAGTGGATGCTTTTCACATGAAACCAGCATCAGTGTTTTTTATGTGGCTCCAGCACCAACAAAGTCACTGAGTAACTTGCAAAACAAAACCCCTCTCAGTTTGGAGGAAGGAGTCGCAGTGGAGTGGGACAGTGGCTCTGTGGCAGTTGAAGAGAGGGCAGGGAAGTTGAGGGACAGGGGTGAGTGTCCTGCTGTAGAGTAAATACATAAACACTTGTTTCAGTCACTTGACTGCAGCCATGCTGGATCACTGCCTTTAGTCAAACAAATCAATCCCAGGACTTATTCTTTGTATGCCTAGTACTTATTCTATGGGTCTCTTATGCCAAACTGCTAAGTTACAGGGACATAAACACACCAGCATCATACCTGATATATGTATATATATATATATATATATATATATATATATATATATATACATATATATACATATATATATATATATATCTATATATATGTGTGACAGGCTTCTTTCAGTTTCTATCTACCAAATCCACTCACGAAGCCTTGGTCGGCCTGGGGTTATAGTAGAAGACACTTGCCCAAGATGCCATGTAGTGGGACTGAACCTGGAACCATGTGGTTGGTAAGCAAGCTTCTTACCACGCAGCCACTCCTGCACCTGACACACAACAAATCCTGTGCCTACACAGCCACGAAATATAAAATGAAAGTTTGAAGAAAACATTTATCCTTATCTTATTTTGTGAACGACATCCAGGGAAACAGCTGATGATCAGAAACGAGCAATTCTGATTATTAGAAATTGGAGTCTTTCAGTTATAATGTGCATGTGTATAATATTTTTCTCCTCTTCTAAACAAAGTAAAAAACATCTGATTCATATAAATGAACAAGGAAACATTCTGTTTTTACCATTTTGTTTTTGTCTTGATGAGTTCAATAAATGAACAAAAGGACTAATAAAGAATTATCCAAAATTCTGGCTGCCTCCTTTTTCTCAATATACAATATCTGTCATTCTGAGTTCAAATTCTGCCGAGCTCGACTTTGCCTTCCATCCTTTCAGGGTCGATAAATTAAGTACCAGTTGCATACTGGGGTCAATCTAATTGACTGCCCTCCCTCACCAAAAATTTCAAGCCTTATGCCTAGAGTAGAAAAGAATATACAATATCTGTACACCACTTTAAACACTACACACACACACATACACACACACGAGACTGACTTCCACATAGATCCTACTTACATATTTCATTCACAACACATTGCTTATCCCAAGGCCTCAATAGAAAACATTTGTTCAAGGTACCACATGGTGAGACTGAACCTAAAACCTCAAGGTTTGGCATTATGTATTTCTTCATCTATTGAGCATGATGTTTCAAATGGTTTGACTGTTTTTCTACCTACAAACTAATTGGAGTCTGGTGTAGTTCTTTGTGAGATTTGTATTATTCAGCTTTGATTCAGCCAGCCGATCATCATAGGCATTCCATCTATGACCATTCTATGTTTCTTTAATTTTTCGTATGTATGTACAGATTTGTACTGTCTTATGTTTCTTTTCTTGTGTTACTAAAGTAGGCTGTGATTCAAGAAGAATTTTTGCAGTGTGGACAACAGCCAAGAATCACTCCAAATTTGTTTATGCATTGCTTGTAATCTAAATTTTGTGTATTCAAAGGATCAGAAGTCCTTCGTAAACCACATGCAGATTCTGCGGTGTATATACATTCCCTGGCCCCCACTACCTGGACAAGATGCCAGTCTCTCACAGGATTACACATTTTTGCCAGCTGAGTGGACTGGAGTAATGTGAAATGAAGTGACTTGCTCAAGAACACAACACACCACCTGGTCTAGGTATGGAAACCATAGCTTGACAATCATGGGTGAAATACCCTAACCTCTGAGCCATGTACCTCTACAATACTAGTCAATTGGTTCCTATATTTTGGATAAAGCTTATAGCAGTGATTCTTATTTTCCCCTGATTTTTATAGTCTCTATATTTTTAAGAGGTGGTAATTGAAGAGTTGTAATTAATGCCTGAAAGCTGGACCTTTTCTATGCATGGACTCTGGTTTCGTTGCATGTAGAATGTAGTGTGGTACTTTCTCTAATGTTTTAGGAGTTAAAGGTGATGAGAGATGTTGTTTGATGTAACTGTTAATCTTCTTTTAATGAAACTAGTGTTCTAAATTGCAGGAGAAAATTTGGAGTTAATGTGAAAGAGTCGAAAGGAAATGTAATTGGAATATTATTGGCATAGGAGGTTATGTGAATTGGGAGGATGGGTATGCTTGCTTGTTGGAGAGAATTGGTGACGGAAAAAAATATGGACCCTTTTTTGGAAGTCATGATTATCAGAGATTGTATATTTAAAATAGACTTGTTAAGTTTTTACCACTTACTTGTTTCAGTCATTATACTGTGGTCATGCTGGTGCACCACCTTGAAGAATTTTTTGTCGAATGAATTGAACCCAGTACTTTTTTTTCTTCAAAGCCTGGTTCTTATTCAATCGATCTCTTTTGCTAAACTACTATGTTACAAGGATATAAACATACCAACACAGGTTTCCGAGCAGTGAAGGAGGACAAATACAGACAAATACACACACACATGATAGGCTTCTTTCAGTTTCCATCTACCAAATCCAATCACAAAGCTTCGGTTAGCCTGAGGCTGTTGTATAAGACACTTACCCAAGGTGCCACACAGTAGAACTGAACCCAGAACCACATGGTTGGAAAGCAGACTACACACCACACAGCCATGCCTGTGCCTGGTCATTTTTAAACATTAAAATGTACTTTAAAGTTAAAACGATGTTCATGACTTTTGTGCTTGCATTGTATTGATTTTGTATATTTTCAGTTTGAAATAAAGTCCAAAGATTCCATTCAGAATGGTTATGAAGACTGGTTTGTATAAAATGAAACAGAGAAGAAAGCTTCTAAGGTAGAATATATCAGGGTAGGTTTATATGGGTATAGATTGGTTTATTGTGAACAAAGAATATAGGGGCCCTGTTTGCAAGAACACTGGTTTAGATGTATGAGAACGTGAGGTTGGAAACTGTTGTATCACACGTTTGACGTACGATATAACGGAATAATAATAATAATAATGTCCTTGCAAATCATTCTACTCAAGATACTGGTACTAACCCTCAACAATACGCAGCTCTTGGCTTTTCCACTGCACTGAAAGCTCTCTGTGTATGTACATATATATTGGGGCACAGTCCATTAGGAGCCAACCAGTAGGAGTTTTCTACTTCCACACAACAGAAACTTAATCCATCACCCAGTTTTAACATGATCCCTGAGCTCTTGAATAGCTTGGGTTAACTTTTCTTTGTTTCAAGCATTTAGACCAGGGGCTCTCAAACATTTTTTTGTCCATGGACCCCTTTGATTCCTGTTTTGTTCACTCAATATTTAAAAAATCCTTTATATTTTTCTTGTTAAATATTATTATGAATTGTACAAAAAAAATTAAAAAAACAGGCACAAGAGTGGCTAGGTGGTAAGTAGCTTGCTTCCCAACCACATGGTTCTGGGTTCAGTCCCACTGTGTGACACCTTGGGTAAGTGTCTTCCATTATAGCCTCGGGCCAACCAAAGTCCTGCGAGTACATTTGGTTGATGGAAACTGAAAGAAGCCCATCGTGTGTGTGTATATATATATATATATATATATATATGTTGTTGTATTTGGGGATGGTCATATTGCCATCCCCAAATACAACTACATCTGTTTCAACACACGATTTCACATCAAAAATCTTGTAAAACAAATATATATATATATATATATATATATATATATATATATGTATTTATGTGTGTGTCTTTCTGTCTGTGTTTGTCCCCCCACCATCACTTGACAATCAATGTTGGTGTGTTTACGTCTCTGTCACTTAGCCTTTTGGTAAAAAGAGACTGATAGGATAAGTACTAGGCTTACAAAGAATAAGTCCTGGGGTCGATTTGTTCAATCAAAGGCGGTGCTCCAGCATGGCTGCAGTCAAATGACTGAAACAAGTAAAAGAATAAAAGAACATCTTGTGTAACGTACTTTTTTTTCTTCAAAGCCTGGTTCTTATTCAATCGATCTCTTTTGCTAAACTACTATGTTACAAGGATATAAACATACCAACACAGGTTTCCGAGCAGTGAAGGAGGACAAATACAGACAAATACACACACACATGATACTTAAAGTTTTACAACAAAATCTTGTCTGAACCTTGAAGGGTCAAAAGGACCCTAATTGAGAATTACTGATTTAGACCAGAACCCTGATCTGAGTATGGCTCAATATTAAGATCTGCTGCTCTTTATTGTAGTAGTATCCAAGAGTATCACTCAGTTTCAGAGTCTGAGTAAAAGTCATAGCCTGTTGACCTCTCACCTCTAATCTAGTCATTGCAAAAATGGAAAGAAAAAAATATTTAGAAAAAAAAAAAAAAAAGAAAGAAAGAAAGAAAAAAAAGAAGAGAGTTTTAGGAAATTTTAATCAGCTGCCAGAATGTAGAATATCAGTTTTGAAGAACGGAAAAAAAAAAAAAAAAAAAAAAAAAATGGAGCTAGCTGGCAGTGTGCTGATGTAAAAAATACTTTGTGCATGCTAGATGAGGGTGTTACATGTGTTTATTTTGCAGAAAAGATATCTTCCAGCAGTGACACTGAAATGATTTCCTCCAGGTGTTGGAGGCAGTGTTTTTCTTTTTTTTATAATTTCTTTATGGCAACTGTATAAGTTTTCCTTCCTCTCCAATTAGTTTTTGCTAAGCAAATCACTACACTTTTTGAGAAGCCATTCTTCATGCAAGATTCACTTACATACATGCATGCACACACACATACACACACATGTACATACAGAAGGCAAGAGATAGAAAGAGAGAGAAAGACAGAGTGAGAAAGAGAGCCTCTCAAACATGAACCAGCATGGAAGCTGATATATGGTCATTTAGTCTGCTAGAAATAATAATCAAGTGTCCCTCAAATGACACTCTACCATCTTAGGAAAGAAGGGATGATTAAATAAAGTGATCTTGGCACTATGGTTTCCAAGAAAAGATGGGATGGTCACAGATGAAATGTCTATGACATAATGTCTGTTTAGGTAGGGCAAATTTAGGGCAAAACAACAAAATCTTTCAGACACTGTACCCTTCTGATAAATTTCACCCAAATTTCATCCTGGCGAACTCAGCCCTAATTAAGTTCAAATAAAGTGTCTGGGGCTATAATGGTTAACAACATGGAATATCTTGGATAAATATGGATATTAACGTTTGCATATAAAGATAAGAAAACAAAATTAGATTTCTTGGAAATTATTGTTTTTATATTCTAGTGGTTGGCAATATGGAGCTATGGCAAAGAACGAATCAAGTTTCGATTAGGGAGCAAATATTTAAGAAAAAGTGGAAGTAGATTGGTAGCACAATTAGAAAGGACACACCAAATGCAGTGAAAAGTGCTTTACAGTGGAATCCGGATGAATATAGAAAGAGGGGTAGGCCAAAGAACTCGTGGCGTAGATCAACACAAAAGGAACTAGAGAAAGGGGGACATTCATGGCAGAGTATAAGTACAGAAGAGAAAAATTATATGACATGGAATTGAATTATAAGTGGCCTATATTCCGCATTGGAGGGTTAAAGGCAAGAAAGAAAGAAGTAGTTGGCATTGGGAAGAGCATCCAGCTGTAGAAACTTTGCCAGATCAGATTGGAGCCTGGTGCAGCCTTCTGCCTTGCCAGCCCTCAGTCAAACCATCCAAGCCATGCCATCATGGAAAGCAGACATTAAACGACAACGACGACGATGATGATGATGATGATGAAACACCTTTTTCCATATCATTCCTACATTGATAGTATTTATGAATATTTCAAGGGATTTGGTGAATTTCTTGGCAAAGCTGAGTTTCGTGTAATTTCCTGAATTGGTATCAATTTTAGTTGTTTTTTGTTTCTGTAAAAAAGAATTCTTTTGCATTATCACTAAAATCAACATTTTTCTCATTTTTAATAGAAATACTAAAAATATGCCAAAGAAATAACTGAAAGTTCACTTACATGATTGTGTTTCTTAAATAAAAATGTTAAATAACTGAAGCTTAAAAAATGAAAAAGAAAATATCACCCAACTCGTCTATAGTTACAAGTTTTATCAAATCTAAATTATCAGTTAAAGACATCTTGAAAGCTTCAACAGATGATGATATTTGCTGTAATAAGTTTTTTGAAACCAGCTTTGAAATAAACAGAAAGGGGAATTGTTGGCTGCAGAATTGTTTAGAAATAACAGTTATATTTATTTATATTAATTATCATTTTTTATTTATGCGCCCTTCTGAAGCCTAGCCAGGCTCATGGGCCTGGTTTCCTGGTTTCTCGGTTTCTATGGCGTATGTGTTCCCCACCAGCTGGATGGGACACTCGTCTATCGCAGCATTACTCAAGAAACAGGAGAAAAGAGTGAGAGAAAGTTGGGGTGAAAGAGTATAACAGGGGTTGCCACCACCCCCTGCCAGAGCCTCATGGATTTTAGGTGTTTTTGCTCAATAAACACTCACAACGCCCGGTCTGGCAATCGAAACCGCAATCCTCCGACCGCGAGTCCGCTGCCCTAACCACTGGGCTGTTGCGCCTCCACATTTATATTAATTAATCGAATTATATTTTTAAATGTTTTGCAGAATATTGAAAGCTTAAGTTCCATTGGGCTGAATATGTCAAGAGGCTCACAGATGATAAATGGACTCATAAAATTGCTGAGTGGAATCCAAGAGATCAGAAAAGGCTGCTTGGAAGGCTTCAATGCTGATAGGAGGACGATCTGATGATCTGGTTAAGCCATTTTGGCCAAGAGGAAAAAAGAATGGTACAATCAAGACAGAATTGGAAGCATGTGGTGACTAGCAATGTATAATAGTGTCTGATGGTCTGGCCAGTACTGTGATATTTTAAATGTATGACTTTAGATGTGACTATGGTTGTATCACTAAGGAGTTCATTTTGTAACCATGTAGCTTTAGATTCTGTGACACCCTAGACAAGTGTTTTCGAGTACAGCTTCATGCAGACCAATGTCGAAAGTGTGACTATATGTGTATGCATGTGTGTGTGTGTGTGTGTGTGTGTGTATCCTCATCATCATTGCTTTATGTCCACTTTCCTTGCTGGTATGGGTTGGTGAGTCAGCACACACTCAAAGGTGTTACTTACCTAGATTCATCAGACAACTCTATCTCACTTGTCAGTTTCATTTTTCACCATACCATAACTACACACAAACACACACATACACATGTTCACGCACCCATGTTCTTATTTCTTTACTGCCCACAAGGGGCTACACACAGAGGGGACAAACAAGGACAGACAAACGAATTAAGTCGATTACATCGACCCCAGTGCGTAACTAGTACTTAATTTATCGAC
>NC_068982.1:12439083-12444166 GCF_001194135.2 Octopus bimaculoides
AGCGGCAGACGAAATACCTATTTCTTTATTGCCCACAAGGGGCTAAACATAGAGGCGACAAACAAGGACAGATAAAGGGATTAAGTCGATTACATCGACCCCAGTGCGTAACTAGTACTTAATTTATCGACTCCGAAAGGATGAAAGGCAAAGTCGACCTCGGCGGAATTTGAACTTAGAATGTAGCGGCAGACGAAATACCGCTAAGCATTTCACCCGGTGTGCTAACGTTTCTGCCAGCATTCAAATCCCACTTTACTTTTCATTCTACTAGAGTTCAGAAAACAAAGCTACTAATCAAATAACGAGCTTTGCTTCACCACTGCTCTCAGATTTAACTGTGCTGTATTATGAGAGAACGAGGAGACTGTTCATAGTATCTCTTGCTTCTAAGACAACTACTTACATTCTATCACAGTAAAAGAATGTAGTTGCTGTGGCACATAAGGTACATAGAAAAAAGATATTCATTCATTGTAGTTTCTTTCAATTATGGTATTTTGGAATGTGTTAAGGTATGCTAGCTGTGGTGTATAGCCTGGTGAACTGACTGCTGTTTCTTTAGCGCTAATTCTGCTTTGATTGAACAGATGTTCTTTTTTCTATCCCCACGTAAATGTGGATGTTCTGTTAGAACAAGCCATACTGTATTAGCTACTATGATACCTCCTGGGATTAATACTACCTCTATCGCTAATAAATACTTGTTCTTTTTGTCTAGGCAGAGTGTACCATGTGTTACATATTTTTAAATAGTAGGGTATCATTCGAAGAAGCTTTAGCTGCTATCCTGGCAGTGTGAGCAACAAGTTGGAGGTAGTGTCATGCATATGTTTATTAACAGCAATGTATTTTGTATTGTTGGTTTTTATTCTGAATGCTTGCATTTCTAGTGTATTGTTGTTTGTGGTATCTAGGTACTGGATGCATAAGTATATGCTATGAGGCTTCCATCATAATTTGGCAAATTCTGCATTATCAGAATTTTATTTTTGGATTTGTGATGTTCTATGTTGGGGTTGAAACGTAATTTCCTGCATTATTGTAGTATGAATGTGGTGTGTGATAATAAATTTTTTTTTAGTTCTATAAAGGTGTTTTTTAATACGTTAGTGTTATATTACAGAATGTTAACATTTTTTCTGAATTATGTTTAGATGATTAACATTTGTATGAGAAGTGCTGGAATTTTTTAGTATTGTTTGTATTCTGTGTTGATGTAGCTTTGAGGAGAAAGATAATGGTAGAATTCCCACTCTTTTTCTTTTATATTGATATTGTAATGTTTCTCAATTTACAGTTTCTTTATGTGAGGATTTGGTAAATGGTGCTGTCTGTTTCTATGTGTATAAAAATTTTACTGAAAATAACCTATTATTTTAAAGATTTCTTCAGTGTAGAATTGTCATTTTCAGATTCTTTTTTATGCATGACATTGAACTGTATGATTTCTGTACATCACTGTTTCATCATTTGACCAGAAATCCAGCTGTGGCTATCTTGGTTTCTTTTTATTTTCGGCATAATTTATCCAGTGCTTGGTTATCCAGAATATTCCCTTTTTAAAACAGTAAGGTGCTGATAATTATCAGTAATATACAAATGTCAGTCAAGTCTAATATATACTCAATTTCAATAATGTTTTTGTACTAATCTGAGAAATGATTAATGAATCACAAAAGGAAGCATGTGGTAGTCCATTGAAGCTTCTCCAAGATCATTGATGTGGTAAGCATATTGTTTTAATAGCAGGCCTTGTAGGAAAAACCTAGTTCTGTACACACTGGATAATTTTAAATGTAGATAGAATGTTTTTAGCATGCTTTTAAAGGATGAATAAATTTCAGTGATAGAAAAAGGTAGCAGAAAATTAGTCAAAAATGCTGGATTGCAGTGAATTTTTCAGTCAAGCAGGTCCAAAACTAGTAGAGGTTTTGAATTTTGAATCTTATGTATAACAACTGTAAGATAAGTGTATCAACATTTGCAAACCAAACTTTAAACAAATTTATGGATCAATCTAAAATGTTAGTAAAACCTTTAAAATTCCAGTTTTAATATATTTCAATAAAATTCTTGTTTTTATTGTTCCCTTTGAATACCATCTTGCTCAAAACCTCTGCTTCGCATTCATTGCAGTTATGTCTTCTTCCTTTTCTCATTTTCATTTTTAAACTTGATTCACTTTGTTGTTACATCCCCCTGTTATCATGAAAATATTATTAAAATAATTATGATTTTAATACAAAGGAAATATCATTCACATATAGCAAATAAAAATACGTTTTAAATTTTGATTTTTTTTCTTGTAAATAATTTCAAGTTAGAAAAATATATAAATCATGTTGAGTGCTATGGCACCACTTGTAGCAGTGTTGTTACTCTCAGCTCCTGATGGGTTGTAGAGGTACTTCTGGAATATATGGCCTGTCTTGAGAATTTTAACACCTGAAGAGCCCATCAATCTCAACCTGAACACAGCCAATTTCTTCCTGAGAGAAAAGCTGAATAAGAGAGAAAGGGAGAGGGGAGATGGAGGGAGGGAGGGAGAGGGGGATATGGAGGGAGGGAAAGGGGTGAGATGGATGGAGGGAGAGGGGCGAGATGGAGGGAGGGAGAGGGGGAAGGCAAGAGAGAAGGAGAAGGAGAGAGACATAGAAAGAGAGAGAGAGAGGGGTAGTATTAATCCCAGTACTTCATTTGTACTCAACTTATCAGCATCAAGAGCATGGAAAACGAAGTTAGCCCTGGCAGGATTTGAAATCACACAATGGAAAAAGAGCTGGAATACTACAAGGTATTATGTGATGCTGTAACAACTCTACCAGGCAAAATTATGTTGTACGACATACATACACACACACAAATACATACATTTGCATGTGCACACACACACACACACACACACACACACACACACACACACACACAGACACGTACGCACATATGAGGGAGTGATGATGGAAAATTCCTGGCTACTTTGATTAAAAGAAAATACAGAAGGATCAGTTAATTATGATTTTATTCAAAATATTCCCCTCTCAGATTCACACACTTATTGCAGCAGTCCTTCTGAACCTGAAGCCATGTGGGTTTGAAGCAAACTTCTTACACACAAAACCATGCTTGCAGCTATAAACATACAAATATAGCATAGTATAAACACATGCTGTATACTATAGTATAGTATAAACACATGCAGCAGCAAGGATAGTAATTAAGGTGTGTACCATTATTTTTAACATGTTCTTGTATACTTGAATGTAAAGAGTTTTATCTCAGAGATATTGTGTATAAAAACTCATTGAGCTGAGCCCTGAATGATCTCAACAGATTACCAGATAAGGGGTTTTGATGTGATTTTGGTTCCCCAGTGACAGTGTTAAAAATGAATGCACACATCTATCTTTTAATCCTTACTACTTAAAATAATGTAGACACGCACACACACGCATGTACTATGTTCCATAAACTAAGATAAAAATCACCCAGAAGGAAGTGTTTCTCTTATTTACCTTTGCCTTAGCGAAGGCAGAGGTATTGTTTTCAGTCATGTTTGTTTGTTTGCTTGTCTTTGGACATGATATCTGAAGAACTGCTGGATGGATTCGAATGAAGCCTTCAGGGATGTTTGACTGGCACGAACTCATTAGATTTTGGGATCGATCCAGTACCGGACAAGGATTCTGGGTTATTTTTCCAGTTTTTTAACTTAATTTTTCAGAGCGGTAGGATTCATTTTTAGTATTCTTGTTTGTAAGAGCAGTTGAGTTTATTTCAGATATTCTCATTTTAAAAAATCATCTCTGGCTCATCATTGAGAGAACGTTGGTGTTGCCTTGGTGGAGGTTTGCGCTCTCTGAATACTCTTGTTATCATTATTATTACCTCTGCCTTAGCAATGGTGGAGGCATTATTTTCAGTCATGTTGTGTTTGTTTGTTTGTCCATGGACAAAATATCTCAAGAACCACTGGATGGATTCGAATGAAACTTTCAGAGATGTTTGGGCTCATAACTGGCACGAACTAATTAGATTTGGGGATCGATCCAGTACCGAACAAGGATTCTGGGTTATTTTTCCAGTTTTTTTGCTTAACTTTTGAGAGCAGTCGGGTTCATTTTTAGTATTCTCATTTGTGAGAGCAGTCAAGTTTATTTCAGATATTCTCATTTTAAAAATCATCTCTGGCTAATCATTGAGAGGACGTTGGTGTTGCCCTGGCAGAGGTTTGCACTCTCTGAGTGCTCTTGTTTTTGTAATGTTTTTAAGCACTGACACTCAAATTTAAATATTTTTAAGCATCAAACGCCATATTTAAATAACGAGTGGCATCTCAACATATCAAGAGCAATGATGTATCTAAGTTTAATATCTGAACTACAGCATGTGCAACTTCACTGTTTCGACTATAGTTTTCATTCAATTTTGTTTTTTAATTTTCAAATGATTTATAAATTTTATTTCTAATCTAAAAGATTTCAATGAGTAACTTGACAAAATTCAAATAACATATTTCCTTAATTTCAACATCATAATAAATTCTATTTGAATTTATTTTTATTCCAAAATGTCAATACTTGACGGCTTTTTCAACCATCATTGGAAAAAACGCAAAAGAAAAAAGCGAGGTGTAAGGAAGGAGGAAAGGAGAAAAAAAATATCACTTCTTTTATCTTTTATCACTAATAATTTGTCTCCATTTTTTTTTTATTTGCAATTATAAGAAATTTCAATGTTTCTTCCTCTGTTTTAGATATAAAATATATTTTCACTTGTTTATTTTTATCTGTCAGACAACATTGCAAGAATGCATCCATATTATTTAACAGCTGTAGAACCAAATAAAAATTACGATCATTAGATTTATCAAAGATTTCTGTCCTCTTACAGCTAGTTTGCAAGAAACCAATATTGGCTTAACATTAATGTCAAATTCACTTTTCATTTGGAACTCATTATTATCGTCTTCAGCATCATCATCATCATCATCGCCATCATCATCATCATCATAACCACCACCATCAACACCACCACCACCACCACCACCACCACCACTACCACCACCACCACCTCCACCACC
>NC_068982.1:12444206-12455003 GCF_001194135.2 Octopus bimaculoides
TCCTCATTGTCATCACTGTTGTCATCGTCGTCGTTTTCATTGTCTTTGTTGTTGACATCATCGTCATGGCCATTGTCATCATTGTAATTTTAATGTGTACTTTTCTACTTTTCCATGTTCGCATAGGTTAGATGGAATTTGCTAAGGCAGATTTTTCTATGGCTGGATGCTTTTCCTGTTACTAACCTTCAACTCTTTCCAAGTAAGGTCATATTTCCCCCTGGCCTTACATGTTTTCAAACTAGATTGGAAATAGACATCATTTGTATGACAGTAATACTCTGATCAACTATCATAAGATATCAAGTCAAAGAAGCACGCATGCACACATACACACACATGCACATGCATGCACACATGCACACATACATGCATGCACACACATGCATGCACACACATGCACATGCACGTATTCAAGGCAGCGAGCTGGCAGAAACGTTAGCACACCGGGCAAAATGCTTAGCGGTATTTGTCTGCCGCTACGTTCTGAGTTCAAATTCCGCCGAGGTCTACTTTGCCTTTCATCCTTTCGGGGTCGATAAATTAAGTACCAATTACGCACTGAGGTCGATATAATCGACTTAATCCCTTTGTCTGTCCTTGTTTGTCCCTTCTGTGTGTAGCCCCTTGTGGGTAGTAAAGAAATAACACACATGCAAACATACACATACCTATGCACATACAGATATACACACATATATATATATGACAGGCTTCTTTCAGTTTCCTTCTATGAAATCCACTCACAAAGCCTCGGTTGACCTCGGGTTACAGTGGAAGAGATTTGCCAAATGCTCCAGGTTTCCTGCAATGGAACTGAAGTTGAAACAATGTGATTGGAAAGTAAGTTTCTCCCTCCCACAGCAACGCCTGCTCCTATGCAAGCCACACTTGTGCCTAAAGCCAAGCCCTCAACTATAGCTAAGCTTTCACCCAAGTTATTCTAAAATATTTGCTTATTTATTCACTACTAATTATCAAGCACTCTTCAAGCAAAAATTTTATGTTGTCAGGAGGGCATTAATACATATATTTATATGGATTAATCAATCAGTAATTTAGTAAATTGATTAGGTCAGATATATTGGTCTTTTGTTCTATTGAACATGTGATCATTAAAAGCAATAAATTATCGTTAGTGAAAGATAAGCATATTTCAAAGTAAATATGTAACAGGTAGTGTATCAAAAATCTAAAAATAATAAAAGGCTTCAGAAAAACATTGGCTCTTAGCTTTTGAGTCTCTAGAAAAAAACTTCTGAAGTGTGGCTGTCATCATCATCATCATCATTTAACGTCTGCTTTCCATGCTAGCATGGGTTGGATGATTTGATTGGGGACTGGCGAAGCAAATGGCTACACCAGACTCCAATCTGATCTGGCAGAGTTTCTACAGTTGGATGCACTTCCTAACGCCAACCACTCCGAGAGTGTAGTGGGTGCTTTTTACGTGCCACCAACACGAGAGCCAGTCCGGCGGTACTGGCAACGGCCATGCTCAAATGGTATTTTTTATGTGCCACCTGCACAGGAGTCAGCCAATGGTTTGTTCACATGCCACTGGCACAAGTGCCAGTGGTAAGAAATTTGTTTCCTAACTACATGGTTCTGAGTTCAGCTCCACAGTGTGGCACAGTGTGGCACCTTGGGCAGGTGTATTTTACTATAGCCTCTGGCCAGCCAAAGCCTTGTGAGTGGATTTGGTAGACAGAATCTGAAAGAAGACCATCCTATGTGTTTGTGTGTGTGTTTGCGTGTGTGTTTGTGTGTGTGTGTGTGTGTGTTTGTCCTCCACCTCCACTTGACAGCCAATGATGTTGTGTTCAAGTCTCTGTAACTTAGCAGTTTGGCAAAAGAGTCTGACCAGGCTTGAAAAAAAGAATACCTAAGTACTGTGATTGATTTGTTTGACTAAAATTCTTCAAGGCAGTGCCCCAGCATGGCCACAAACAAATGACTGAAAACAAGTAAAAAGTAAAAGTTTAAAGATATCTCTATGAACCTTATGCTATCATAAAACATTTTAGATGTCTGTTAGTCATAGCAAGAAGCAAAATGTATCCCCGATCAGAAGGAAATAATGTATTCATTTTCTATAGTTATTTGCTTTGAAACTATTTCTATCTAAAGATTCTTTGAATTCACTTAAATCATTCTCAGTGATTTATTTTTACTTGGAATGTTGGCTAAACTCTTACATCATATAAAATTGTCATTCTTATTTACCCTATCGTTATAATTCTCCATTGCCAGGAAATACTGTGTTTTCCTTTCTCTTTTGATTCAGTTTCTCATAATTTGGTATTGTCACTCTCTGTTATTAAAAGAGAAAACCAGGATAACGAAGTGACATGATCAGAGAAGAATGAAGGCTGCGGTGGGCGGGAGGGAGAATGTATTGCAGGATTTAGTTAAGTCCCTTTATGTTGTGACTTGTAATTCTACTGGAATTAGTTTTACCTTTTATCTTCTGTAGTGATATACAGGAAAATTATTCAATTGATTATCAACTTTCTGTTTAAATTTCTGGTTTTGTAAACATGTAAGAAATACCATTATTATTAAAGGAGGAATAATAATTTGTGGTTTCTTTGCAGTGGTACCACATTAGAAGGAATGATTATCATTTGTTATTTAGCCTTGTTTCCAACAAAATATATGTGCTAATATTTAGCAATTATTTGAACTGATAGAAGAAAAATGTTTTGAATTGTTAATCTTACTTTTCCATTTTTCTGTAAGACATCAGTTTTTCTGCTATTTAGCCCTAGGAAGCTGGACTGCTTCCTGTCAGCCTTGACACATTTCCTGTGTCCTTATGTTTGTGAGGGGGAGACAAGCACCTCCACCCAGCCTAGCCTGCATTCAGAGACATGTTTCGAGTCTTTGCTCGTCATCAGCCTGAAGTAGCACGACCAGCTGGATGAAGGTGCCTGTCAACCTCTCACAAATATATATATTTCTAGTGAAAACACATTCACTAGGGCAAAATAGCAGCAGTATGATTCCCTTATTGGGACTGTCACATTAAGTTGACAGTATACAACTGCTTTATCGTAACACTGCTGCTTAAGTCTCTTTGTGAGATTTATAATTAGATCATTTCTAATCAATATTTTTTTTCTATTGGATGCCATAAAAACATGTTGTTCAAGCTGGAATTGAACTTATAAACTTATAGTGTTAATATACAAAATTAATAGATAACTTTTTAATCCAGTGGCTCTCAGCCAGTGTCCCCATGACCGTTGGGGTCTGTATGACCCTTAGGGGTCCATGTAAGACTTTGTTGGTGCAATAAATTGTTTATATTTCTACAATGCGCAGGACTGGCTGTGTGGTAAGTACCTTGCTTACCAACCACATGGTTCTGGGTTCAGTCCCACTGTGTTGCACCTTGGGCAAGTGTCTTCTACTATAGCCTCGGGCCGACCAGAGCCTTGTGAGTGGATTTGGTAGACGGAAACTGAAAGAAGCCCGTCATATATATGTATATATATGTGTACATGAGTGTGTGTATATGTTCGTGTGTCTGTGTTTGTCTCCCCACCACATCACTTGACAACCGATGGTGGTGTGTTTACGTCCCCGTAACTTAGTAGTTCAGCAAAAGAGACCGATAAAATAAGTACTAGGCTTACAAAGAATAAGTCCTGGGGTCGATTTGCTCAACTAAAAGCGGTGCTCTAGCATGACCACAGTCAAATGACTGAAACAAGTAAAAGAGTAAAGAGTAATGCACAAAACATTTTAACAATTTTTCTGTACAAAGGCCCCCGCCACACACACACACCTGCCATTCTTTTTCTGTGTGGCAAAAGCATAGGAAGAATGTGTTTATGTTTTAAATATTTCTCTTATGACCAGGATTTCTTATAGCTAAATTTATTTCAGTCTTTCTGACTCATGCTGTGTTACTGATTACTCTTTTACAAATCGACCCCAGGACTTATTCTTTGTAAGCCTAGTACTTATTCTATCGGTCTCTTTTGCCAAACTGCTAATGTTACGGGGACGTAAACTCACCAGCATCGGTTGTCAAGCGATGTTGGGGGGACAAACACAGACACACAAACATATATACACACACATACATATATACATATATATGGCGGGCTTATTTCAATTTCAGTCTACCAAATCCACTCATAAGGCTTTGGTCGGCCTGAGACTATAGCAGAAGACACTTGCCCAAGTTGCCACACAGTGGTACTAAACCAAGTGGTTCGTAAGCAAGCTACTTGCCACCCAGCCACTCCTATGTTGTTGTGCACGAAATATATATATTGTTTGATAGTTGTTTCTAGCAAAGGCCCAAGGTGTAAAATTTTGAGTAAGGAGGTTAGTTAATATCATTGACCTCAGTGTTTGACTGGCATTTATTTTGTCAATCTCAAATCAATGAAAATTGACGGTGACCTTGGTGAGATTTTAATAATAATGATAAAAATGGCAACTTTAGCAGTAGTAGTAAGCTGTGCTGGTGCCACGTAAAAAAAGCATCTATTCCAGTGCTATGTAAAGGAGCACTTGTACTGGTATCATGCCAGTATCGCACATGAAGCCCCTGTGCTGGTGCCATGTAAGACTCAGCAAAGGGGTTACCAAAACAGATGACTGAAACTTGATGCAGCCCTCCAGTTTGCCAGCTCCATGTCAAACTGTCCAACCCATGCCAACATGGAAAACAAACTTTGAATAATGATGATGATGTAAGCTGGGGTAAAAAAGAGATAAGAGAGTAAAGACTAAAGAATAGAATAATTTGCACTGACACCTTTCAGTATCGGTGTTAGTATGCATGATTTAGTATTAAAAATATCACATATTAATTACATTTTGTGATTGTACATCTCAAAAAAGAAAAGGTTGTAGTAAACAGCGAATGCTGGAGAATAGTTTAAGATATAAATCATTAATATTGATCATTATCATTCTAGTTTGCAACGGAATTTGGTGCAGGCTGAGCTATGGTAGAATCTTGTCATTTAGTCTGTTAGAAATAGGAATCAAGTCTCTCTCAAAGCTCACTTTTCACCCTTAAAAGCAGTGGCGTATGGGGATTGCTGTCACAGGCTGTGCTACCTTATTGAACCTGCTACTCTGGTATTTGTATAAGCCTACAACTTTAAGCAATATATATAATCACTGTGTGTTTATCTTTATATTCAATATCACTTAATCTTTGTTTCTAAGTGTGAACTATTTAAAGTTGAACAGAGATCATGACCAGATTATTTATAAAGGAAATTTGCTATCTTTGGTGAATATCCAGTGCTCTCCCATCAGGTTCAAAATATGGAACCTTGTTTAAAATTCAGAGGATACAAACAGGATAATGTAGTCTATGTACGGAAATAAGAAAAGAGTGGATGGTCAAAACTAGGATCTCTTTGATCAAAAACCTACTCAATCAAAGTTAACCTGGCAATGGTAACCATTTGGTGCCTAGTATTTGTGGAGTGTAATGGTAAGAAAAATAGTTAATAAATTATTATGGCGGCAACAAAGATTCTCACAAAAAGAGAGATAAAATTTTCACTGCTAAAATTTTAATCTGAAACAGGAGCAAAACAGAGATATAATACTGGCAAATTTGATTACCATCATGAACAAACATACACATGTAACTAATAATTTTCTAAGCTGAATACACTAAATATAATTAAAAATTATCTTAAATCTAAATGAGAAATTTGGAGCAACAAAATTTGCCATACAGAAACAGACTATTGTCACAAGGCACATTATAAGAAACATGTACAATCATAGTAGCATAAATGAAAATTGTAAGCTTTGTCACAAGATTTCCAATACATTACACCATATTCGATCTGAATGTCCAAAAATATCCCTCCAAAATATGCTTGGAAACAGCTAATGACTGTCATTACATTGTGAACTCAATGAGGGCAAAGATAAAAACAAAAACTTAAATAATCCATTAGTGGTCACCCATAATCCTAGAGACCATAATGTCTTACATTCAACCAAATGATACCTTCCAATGTTATGTCATTCGTCAAATTTAAGAAAATTAATTGAAGAACCATAATTTATCAACAGCTGAAGACAATCATCATATCTTGGAGGACTATAAGCAAAGGTGAAATCCCCATCAGGAGAAGAACCAACATGAGTAAGAAAGTAGCAGACAGCTTGATATTTATGCAAATGGAGAATACAAAACATTTTGTTCTGGTGCCATATAAAAATCACCCAATACATTCTGTAAAGTGGTTGGTGTTAGGAAGGGTACCCAACTGTAGAAACCATGCCAAAACAGACAAATGGAGCCTGGTGCAGCTCTAGCTGGTCAGCTCCTGTGAAACCATCCAATGCATGCCAGCATGGAAAATGGTGATGATGATGATGATGTTAACGATGATGATGAACTACAAAAAGCAAAAGAAGAATACCTTTTAAGAATTCTGAATATGAAACTAAGCCAGAAATGATCAACACTGTTATTAAAAACAACTTCCTCTATATAGATTATCCCATAACATGTGTGTTTGAAAAGCTATAAACAGCAAAAGCACTTACACATACAAACACTTCTTTGTATCATTCTGATTAAAATCTTTTTTATATAATTACTAATCTTAAATTTTAGAAAGTCTTTCTTCAGATATATATGTGTGTGTGAGTGAGCATATGTGTGAGTGTGTGTGTGTGCGTGTGTGTGTGTGTGTGTGTGTGTGTGTGTGTGTGTGTGTGTGTGTGTGTCCATGCGTACATACACGTGCGTACACTTGAGTAATCTGTTTTGACTCTTACAGAAAAGATTCTGTGATGTTGTGATATTCGTGTGAAGCTTGACCTTTACTTAAGAACAAGAGTTACATGGAATTCTTAAAGTATAAACTGTTTATTAAGAAGCGTCTAACAAATAAATTCTATTTTCCACAACAAAATTCATAACACTCTTTCGTTAATCAGCATTAGAATGCTGAATAAGTTTTATCTCATGTAGTACCAAACTACAAAGTCAAGGAGTTTACACTGTCTCAGCAATTTAATTAGAAATAATAGAACTTACAAGAAATATGCTGTAATTGTTACAACAAATGATAGAAAATTCTTTAAAAACATTGGAAAGTTACCCATAAGGATCGATAAAAGCATGCTCTAGAAAATATCACGAATAGTTTGTCAATATTGTTAAAAGCATTTTGAATATTTGAATCCTTTATCTTCTAACAGATATATTTTGAGATATAAGAAATGAAAGTATTGATGTATTTCTAAAATCATAAATGATAACAATAATAATAATAATAATAATAATAATAATAATAATAATAATAATAATAATAATAATAATAATAATAATAATAATAATAAATATGTTGGTTTTTATGTTTAGTTATCAGCTTGTAAGCAAGTTGTAATCATTTCTGCTAGTGGCTCTGTTAAACACAATTTATTTTACTGAGTTGAAGCAGAAATCCATATTGGAAATGTTTCTAGTCAGTATCAAGCTTTTGTTTGAAAGTATTCAAAAACTTCTTCTGTAACATTTGCTAAAATGTTTTCAAGGAATCGGCAAGTCTGAAGTTAAGAATAAGGTTGCATTTGTAGCTTGTACTTTTTCTTGTTTCAGACTTTATTACTCAGTCTCTCTCTTTCTGTGTGTAAGCGTCTATGTATATACATATATATACATACATATATATATATATATATATATATAGATATATATATATATATATAGAGATATATTATATACAGAGCTAACCACAAAGAATTTTTCCGAAAACAAAGACTTTGAAGGAACAGCTTTGTAGATCCTTCGCAGCTCTTGCTGATAGAGGAATCTTTTGATGTCGGGACTCATTTTTGTTTGCAAAACTCATTTGATCAATCTTTCAACTTTTTAAAATGGCCTGTGAAATTCAATTGGATTCTTTTACCTAAAGTCAATAACTTTAATGCACCAAAATTGGAGATGTTGTTCATTTTAAGTATTTGGATTTCTTTGTGGTCAGAGAACTTTGTTATGATAGCCATTCTCCCTAAGATCTTGTTTTTGACAGGTCATTTAGCTATAAGAAAAACTTTTTGATTGAAATTGCCCTTTTAATTGCCGCTATAATTTTGGAACCATCTTTTATCTGTTACTTGCTTCAATCATTGAACTGTGGCCATACTGGTGCATTGCCTTGAAGTATCTGAGTCATATGAATTGATCCCAGTACTCTTTTTTTAAAGTCTGGTTCTTATTCTGTCAGCCTTTTTTTTTTACCATACTGCTAAGGTATGGGGATGTAAACACACCAACACCGGTTGTCAAGTGGAGGTGGGGTGGGACACAAACACAGACGCAAATACACACTCACACATACTTGACTAGCTTCTTTCAGTTACCGTCTTCCAAATGCACTCATAAGGCTTTAGTTGGCTTGAGTTTATAATAGAAGACAGTTGCCCAAGGTGTCATACAGTGAGACTGAACCTGGAACCATGTGATTGAGAAGCAAACTTCTTACCACACAGCCACACCTGTGCCTGAGGTAAGATTCTTTAGAATCTGCAATATGGAAAGTACTTGAACCCATGACTATAACCAAATGAAATGAACCTTGCAATATAGCATGAGAATAAGAAAACTAGAATAATAGAAAACCATTAAAAATTCTCAATCAAGAAATACATTCTCGATTATCTTTAATAATGTTTTTTTTTTGTTTCCATAAATTTGGGCCTTCCATAAGAGACTTTTGAATAGGGCCAATTAAAAGATTTTGGCATTTCCTTTAGCATTTCAAGTAAATGGTATCAAATAAAAAGTGCTTATCTGGATATTTAATCTACAATTTTAGTTTGGCTGAAAGCTTTCATGCACATGAATGCTCAATACTGAATGAAACTGGTGATTTCTTTAATCTCATTATCAAACAAATATTTCATAATCTCAGCTTACCAATGATGCATGTACTTTTGCATTGCAATGCATGTTATCTAATTAAGATACAAATTCTTGGCTTGCATATTTCCTGGGGGATTATCAGTGTATATTTTCAAGCATATGAAAAATATTTAGTTGAGCAACCTCCTTCAGAATATGCAGTAAAATATCATTTGGTTCTGGAAACTGTGACATTTAGGTTGTTGATTTTATTCAGTAATAAGGTCAGGAAGTTTGTTATTTCATGTTCACTTAATATTATTCTGGAATGTTTCCAAAATTCTCTACAGAGGAAACAGTTAAAAATTCAATGTTTGTTTTTTATCCTTGTTTTAAATCCTTGCTGTTGATATCATCAACACTTACTTTTATTTTCAGCTTAAAATAAACAGCTTTCACTTACCTCTTGTATTAAGAAAATTATGAAAACTTGTTTTGGATAAATATTTAAAGCTAATAAGAAAGATCATGAAAGAGCTTATTAAATTGATTTGATGTTAGGAATAAAGAATCAAACGTTGTTTGAAAGTTGAGAAGATAAAGAAGGAATTGTTGTCTTGATTGCAAGCCAGTGATTTATTAATTAACGAACTTTACAAAACTCACCTCATATGTGTAAATTAGTTTGTTCAGTTTATTTAAGCCTTTAATATCAGTGGGTTACAAGCAATGATTCTGTAGACAATTATGAAAGGTACTTGGTCACTGATAAAACTCCATCACATGATTGAAACTAGTCCAGCTGATCTTCATGGTAAACCAACTTACAGAACTTTTCTACAGACTTGTCTGTGGATTAGTTTTTGTTGATTTGCAAGACATCAATCTATATCACCTGTATTTTTTCCCACTATACCTTAACTCTCTCCACTGTCACAAAGCCACATCCTTCACTATTACTTCCCATTCCCATTTGAAGGATTTGTGTCCTGCAAGGTACTTGATGGCTTTGTCAATACTGGTGCCACATAAAAAGCATCAGTGATGGTGCCACATAAAAACTACTGGGGCCAGTCCCACATAAAGTGCACTAATGTTGATGCCATATAAAAAAGCACACTGTACACAGTGATTGGTATTAGGAAAGGCTGTGATGACGACAATGACGCTGGCAAAGTAGAATGCCTCCAGTTTCCTCAGCTTTCAGATTTCCTTCATAGCTAATATTCTATATTAATAACAAAGCAACAAAACTAAAGAACTAAAAATATATACGATCAATCCTCTAAATGTGTAATATATGTATCAATGTATATATATGTATGCATATGTATGTATATGTATGTATGTATGTATGTATGTATGTATGTATGTATGTATCTATCTATCTGTCTATCTGTCTATCTATCTACCTCTATGCACGTGCACACACACACACACACACACACACATGTACGCATGCATACGTGCACACATTATATATATATATATATATATGTATATATAAAGGATGCAGTGAATAAATTGTTGTGCAAATTACGCAAAAATGAAAATAACTCTGACATCTCATTTTAACAGATATATTTACCAAAATTACATAAAAATATCTTGAAATACTAACGAGTAAATTTATTCAATAAGCCATTGGCTGCAACCACGATCTCCAGGTGACTTTGAAATCTCCTGCAATTCTTCTGGATGGTCTCCTTGTTCAAGTCGGTGAATGCTGCCATAATCCTTGCCTTCAGTTCATCTTTGGTGTTTCAAGGAGTTTTGTTGGCTTCTCACTCAATTGCACCTCACACATAATAATCATGGGAGTTGTAGTATGGGGAGTTAAGTGGCCAGATGTTAGGGATGATGTGGTCTCAGAAATTGTCTGACAGCCACGACTAGGTTCTTCTGCTTGTGTGGCATGGTGCAGTGTCCTGTTGCTAGACATAGGG